>NW_021265224.1:0-1177 GCF_002162155.2 Triticum dicoccoides
CGGAAATCAGAGTCCCGAAATATACCAGATCTGACTCGCATAATGGTCATCATAGAGTAGGCGGCGTCCTGCACAGCCATCTCAATAGTAACCCCGAGTCCATAAGAGCAGTGAAGAGGCTCGGTGGATCCAGGATAAGATGGAAATATCCTGACAGTGCAGAGATACTGGCTCTGATTAAAATCTCGGAATTGCTCTTCGACCGTGTACTCAGGATACCAGCGGTATCCAGCCTCAGTCATTACCCTGACCAACTTAGCAGTATGGCCGGGTACATCTAGGCATCGAGTCAGGCGAACCACTTGATTGAGGTCGCGAGTGGCCATCTGAAAACACAATCATAATGCAAAGGCATTAGAATTTCTAGCAAAATTTCGGCAGCATAACAGCTGTAAATGCTCAAAAAGGATTTGAGACATTTGACAAAGGATTTCGTACACACTCAACATCACCATATCAATGTTCTGAAACCATTCTGGCAACATAATGTGGTAGTAGAACTGAACTAGGCTGGTAACCATCAAACATATAAGGTACTACTGATTAGTAACACGTGATCCTGATAGAGAGAATAGATCCTAATTCCTTAACCCCGGTAGAAGAATGGACTGACTCAGATCAGAATGTCATAAGGTATAAGGAGTAAAAAGAGCCTTACGTTCCATCCCACAAACAACTCCCCTACATATAACTAAAGAATTTCTAGACTCAACATCGACCAGTTGGCTTGGAGAACCTACAGGCAGTCCGGCTCTGATGCCAACGCTGTCAGGACCCCGACTCGATGTCACATCGATCTAGCTGGTAACACCTCATATCACTTTGTGGCCTCACGCACGGTATCCCCACGGGTGTCGTCTTACCTTTTCCCGGGACCGTTTGCGCCTTTTGGCTCACGTATATGATAGTGTCGCTAGCATCCATATGATAAAGAGCCCGGGCTGACATGACTAGTCGTAAACCCAAAGTGGCACAGACTTACAGGGACAGGCATCCATGACCCAGCTTCGAACGTGTCGGTCATCAGCAAGTGGGTCCGGGCTGTAGCACTGGGCTAGCAGGACTCCGGTAAACCGGGCTGTAGCGGGCTAACAGGACTCCGGTACTCAAAGCGTGACATTTCCCCGAAGGGACAGACACAGGAACGAAGAAGGACACATGCCGGCCAGCCTAAGTG
>NW_021265225.1:0-1139 GCF_002162155.2 Triticum dicoccoides
GAGACCATCAAAGATCAATATGTGCATGATGCTGATTTTAAAGATGTAATGCATAATTGTAAAGAAGGAAGAATGTGGAACAAGTTTGTTGTTAACGATGGATTTGTGTTTCGTGCTAACAAGCTATGCATTCCAGCTAGCTCCGTTCGTCTTTTGTTGTTGCAGGAGGCGCATGGAGGAGGATTAATGGGACACTTTGGCGTGAAGAAGACGGAGGACGTACTTGCTACACATTTCTTTTGGCCAAAGATGAGACGGGATGTTGAGCGTTTTATTGCTCGCTGCACTACATGTCAAAAAGCTAAGTCACGCCTCAATCCTCATGGTTTATATATGCCTTTGCCTGTACCTAGTGTTCCTTGGGAGGATATATCTATGGACTTTGTTTTAGGTTTACCTCGAACAAAGAAGGGGAGGGATAGCATATTTGTTGTCGTGGATAGATTCTCAAAAATGGCACACTTTATACCATGTCATAAAAGCGATGATGCTATTAATGTTGCTGATTTGTTCTTTCGTGAAATTATTCGCTTGCATGGTGTGCCAAATACTATTGTTTCAGATCGTGATACTAAATTTCTTAGCCACTTTTGGAGATGTTTATGGGCTAAGTTGGGGACTAAACTGCTTTTTAGTACTACTTGTCACCCCCAAACTGATGGACAAACTGAAGTAGTCAATAGAACGTTATCTACTATGCTTAGGGCTGTTTTGAAGAATAATAAGAAAATGTGGGAGGAATGCTTGCCTCATATTGAATTTGCTTATAATCGTTCATTGCATTCTACTACTAAGATGTGCCCTTTTGAAGTTGTGTATGGTTTCCTACCTCGTGCACCTATTGATTTGTTGCCTCTTCCATCTTTGGAGAAGGTTAATTTCGATGCTAAACAACGTGCTGAATTGATTTTAAAAATGCATGAGTTAACTAAGGAAAACATTGAGCGCATGAATGCTAAATATAAACTTGCTGGAGATAAGGGTAGAAAACATGTTGTGTTTGCACCTGGAGATCTTGTTTGGTTACATTTGCGTAAGGATAGATTTCCTGATTTGCGCAAATCAAAGTTAATGCCACGTGCTGATGGTCCCTTTAAGGTGTTAGAGAAAATAAATGATAATGCATATAAACTTGAGCT
>NW_021265226.1:0-1712 GCF_002162155.2 Triticum dicoccoides
GCTCCCCACCCCACCGCACTGCCGTGGTTGCGCCGCCCCCGGGCCAATCCACAAAGACTCGCCGTCATCCAGATCCGGCGGCGGCAGTACCTTCAACCCACGCAACTCTAAAAGATAGCCATCTAAGCATTGCTTCCGCGGCGAACTTGCGGCCCCGCACCCTTACGTTAGATACCAGCCAACCGGCAGCCTAGGAGCTCCGCCGCCTCGAGGGGTGCTGCTTTCCATTGGGAATCGATTGGCCCAGAATAAAAATTCAGACAACTGACACCTAAATAAAGTGATTTGAGATGAGGGTGCGACCTATCTGGCGGCATGGTGAAGTAGGCAGGTCCAGCTGCTGAGTTGGTGAGGCCGGCGCGGTTGCGGTGGCGACCGGCGGCAGGGAAAGAGCGATGTCGCGATGGTCGACGACTACGAGGAAGCAGCGCCAGGACTCTGGACCGATCCGAATTTGGAGCCGCTCCGGCGCCGTGAACAACGGCGGGGGTGAGTCGGCTCCGGTACGGTTCAGGCGACCGTCATCGAGGCAGCACCAACATCACGGAGTAAGAGGCACACGGCCCAGTGCACGATGGCAATTGGACAGCATATCCGGCATTAGGGAGGAGGGCGGTTGAGAAATTGGTGCGGTGGGGGCGCCATGGAGGTGAGGCTGAGGTTTCGTGGCTCGGGAGAAGGGAGCTTCCCGGGGAGAAGGTGATTTGGCGCCCACGAGGTATGAATGGGGGCGGGCGGGGGGGGGATTGGGAGGGGAGTGGAACCATGTCTTACGGACGCATTTGTCTGAAATGTGAGGGGGAGTTACAGTTCTACCCTTGCCTATAGGCTTCTCAGCTTTGGTCTATGTACTGAGGTTCGGGGATAGTAGAGTAACTTTGCTTCTCCCCAAATAGTGGGCGGGAGCGATTTCGGACGAGGAGGGCGTGTTTTGAACTATAGTGGGCGCGAGCGATTTCGGGCGAGGAGAGCGTTTTTGAAATAGTGGGCGCGAGCTATTTCGGGCGAGGAGAGTGTGTTTTGCCGACCATGATTTATGAATTATTCGGCACATGTCATTTCGACCGAGGAGAAGGCGCGCTTGGATGAAGTTACGAACCTACCCTCGATGTACAATGGGCCAATTGATGCGTGTCCCACATAGGATGGTAATTTCGCGTCTCCCATTTATTTGCGCGGGCGAATTCCACCGAGCAGAGAGGATGTTTAACGGTTCGTTCAAATTTTGGGAGAACGAGCATCCACGTCTACATTACCAAGTCGATTCGAATCAAATTTTGAAATATTAGCTTGCCACTTCTTTTTTAGATGGAGAGATGATGCTCGGGAGTAATGTGTTTCTACATGCTCGTTGCTAGCGATTTAATATATGACAAATAGTTGACCCACTCAAAAACGCGAATCAAACCCAAAATGAAATATCTCGATTCAATGAACTCGCTCATTCAGTAGGTCAAAATAGTGAACTAAATCCAAAATGGAACACCTCAATCGAGTAGCATGTTGTACAGTATTATAGTACTCCACGAACATGTTGAAAGTCAAATTAATGAACTTGTTTGATATACGCATATATCCGTTCATGTGTGGATTGCAGACAACATGTTCTCCAATTTAAATATTTGAATGCAAGTTTATATCGAAACATGGTTTATATCAGTCTTTAATGCATAAAACGCGACCTCCCCCTCTCCTGGACTCATGTTCTCTCT
>NW_021265227.1:0-739 GCF_002162155.2 Triticum dicoccoides
GCTCCCCACCCCACCGCACTGCCGTGGTTGCGCCGCCCCCGGGCCAATCCACAAAGACTCGCCGTCATCCAGATCCGGCGGCGGCAGTACCTTCAACCCACGCAACTCTAAAAGATAGCCATCTAAGCATTGCTTCCGCGGCGAACTTGCGGCCCCGCACCCTTACGTTAGATACCAGCCAACCGGCAGCCTAGGAGCTCCGCCGCCTCGAGGGGTGCTGCTTTCCATTGGGAATCGATTGGCCCAGAATAAAAATTCAGACAACTGACACCTAAATAAAGTGATTTGAGATGAGGGTGCGACCTATCTGGCGGCATGGTGAAGTAGGCAGGTCCAGCTGCTGAGTTGGTGAGGCCGGCGCGGTTGCGGTGGCGACCGGCGGCAGGGAAAGAGCGATGTCGCGATGGTCGACGACTACAAGGAAGCAGCGCCAGGACTCTGGACCGATCCGAATTTGGAGCCGCTCCGGCGCCGTGAACAACGGCGGGGGTGAGTCGGCTCCGGTACGGTTCAGGCGACCGTCGTCGAGGCAGCACCAACATCACGGAGTAAGAGGCACACGGCCCAGTGCACGATGGCAATTGGACAGCATATCCGGCATTAGGGAGGAGGGCGGTTGAGAAATTGGTGCGGTGGGGGCGCCATGGAGGTGAGGCTGAGGTTTCGTGGCTCGGGAGAAGGGAGCTTCCCGGGGAGAAGGTGATTTGGCGCCCACGAGGTATGAATGGGGGCGGGCGGG
>NW_021265228.1:0-1614 GCF_002162155.2 Triticum dicoccoides
TGTCGATGTTGCGAACATCGGACATACACGTTTTGATAACTACGTGATAGTTCAATTAAATGGTTTAAGTAGAGGCACCAAAGACGTTTTCGAAACGTCGCGGAACATATGAGATGTTTCGAGGGCTGAAATTGGGATTTCAGGCTCGTGCCCACGTCAAGAGGTATAAGACCTCCGACGATTTTCTTAGCCTGCAAACTAAGGGAGAAAAGCTCAATCGTTGAGCTTGTGCTCAGATTGTCTGAGCACAACAATCACTTGAATCGAGTGGGAGTTGATCCTCCAGATGAGATAGTGATGTTTCCCCAAAGTCATTGCCACCAAGCTGCTAGAGCTTCGTGATTAACTATAACATATCAGGGATAGATATGATGATCCTTGAAATATTCATGATGTTTGACACCGCGAAAGTAGAAATCAAGAAGGAGCATCAATTGTTGATGGTTGGTGAAACCACTAGTTTCAAGAAGGGCAAGGGAACAATGGGATACTTCATGAAACGGCAATTCAGCTGCTGCTCTAGTGAAGAAACCCAAGGTTGAACCCAAACCCGAGACTAAGTGCTTCTGTAATAAGGGGAACAACCACTGGAGCAGCATTACCCTAGATACTTGGTAGATGAGAAGGCTGGCAACGTCGATAGAAGTATATTGGATATACATTATGTTAATGTGTACTTTACTAGTACTCCTAGTAGCACCAGGGTATTGGATACCGGTTCGGTTGCTAAGTGTTAGTAACTCGAAATAAAAGCTACGGAATAAACGGAGACTAGCTAAAGGTGAGCTGACGATATATGTTGGAAGTGTTTCCAAGGTTGATATGATCAAGCATCGCACGCTCCCTCTACCACCGAGATTGGTGTTTGTGTTGAGCATAGACATGATTGGATTATGTCTACCGCAATACGGTTATTCATTTAAGGAGAATAATGGTTACTCTATTTTTGAATAATACCTTCAATGGTCTTACACCTAAAGGAATGGTTTATTGAATCTCGGTCGTAGTGATACACATTTTCATGCCAAAAGATATAAGATAGTAATGATAGTACCACTTACTTGTGGCACTGCCATGTAAGTCATAATGGTATAAAACGCATGAAGAAGCTCCATGTTGATGGATCTTTGGACTCACTCGTTTTGGAAAAGTTTGAGACATGCGAACCATGTCTATTGGTGTATATGCATGAAGAAACTCCATGCAAATGGATCGTTCAGACTCACTTGATTTTGAATCACTTGAGATATGCAAATCATACCACATGGGCAAGATGACTGAAAAGCCTCATTTTCAGTAAGATGGAACAAGATAGCAACTTGTTGGAAGTAACACATTTTGATGTGTGCAGTCAAATGAGTGCTGAGGCATGCAGTGAATATCATTATGTTCTTACTTCACAGATGATTCGAGTAAATGTTGAGTATATTTACTTGATGAAACACAAGTCTGAATTATTGAATGGTTCAAGTAATTTCAGAGTGAAGTAGCAGATCATTGTGACAAGAGGATAAAATGTCTATGATATGATCATAGAGATGAATATCTGAGTTACGAGTTTTGGCACACAATTAAGACATTGTGGAAATTGTTTCGCAATTAATACCGCCTGGA
>NW_021265229.1:0-1292 GCF_002162155.2 Triticum dicoccoides
CATACACGTTTTGATAACTACGTGATAGTTCAATTAAATGGTTTAAGTAGAGGCACCAAAGACGTTTTCGAAACGTCGCGGAACATATGAGATGTTTCGAGGGCTGAAATTGGGATTTCAGGCTCGTGCCCACGTCAAGAGGTATAAGACCTCCGACGATTTTCTTAGCCTGCAAACTAAGGGAGAAAAGCTCAATCGTTGAGCTTGTGCTCAGATTGTCTGAGCACAACAATCACTTGAATCGAGTGGGAGTTGATCCTCCAGATGAGATAGTGATGTTTTCCCAAAGTCATTGCCACCAAGCTGCTAGAGCTTCGTGATTAACTATAACATATCAGGGATAGATATGATGATCCTTGAAATATTCATGATGTTTGACACCGCGAAAGTAGAAATCAAGAAGGAGCATCAATTGTTGATGGTTGGTGAAACCACTAGTTTCAAGAAGGGCAAGGGAACAATGGGATACTTCATGAAACGGCAATTCAGCTGCTGCTCTAGTGAAGAAACCCAAGGTTGAACCCAAACCCGAGACTAAGTGCTTCTGTAATAAGGGGAACAACCACTGGAGCAGCATTACCCTAGATACTTGGTAGATGAGAAGGCTGGCAAGGTCGATAGAAGTATATTAGATATACATTATGTTAATGTGTACTTTACTAGTACTCCTAGTAGCACCAGGGTATTGGATACCGGTTCGGTTGCTAAGTGTTAGTAACTCGAAATAAAAGCTACGGAATAAATGGAGACTAGCTAAAGGTGAGCTGACGATATATGTTGGAAGTGTTTCCAAGGTTGATATGATCAAGCATCGCACGCTCCCTCTACCACTGAGATTGGTGTTTGCGTTGAGCATAGACATGATTGGATTATGTCTATCGCAATACGGTTATTCATTTAAGGAGAATAATGGTTACTCTATTTTTGAATAATACCTTCAATGGTCTTGCACCTAAAGGAATGGTTTATTGAATCTCGGTCGTAGTGATACACATTTTCATGCCAAAAGATATAAGATAGTAATGATAGTACCACTTACTTGTGGCACTGCCATGTAAGTCATAATGGTATAAAACACATGAAGAAGCTCCATGTTGATGGATCTTTGGACTCACTCGTTTTTGAAAAGTTTGAGACATGCGAACCATGTCTATTGGTGTATATGCATGAAGAAACTCCATGCAAATGGATCGTTCGGACTCACTTGATTTTGAATCACTTGAGATATGCAAATCATACCACATGGGCAAGATGACTGAAAAGCCTCATTTTCAGTAAGATGGAACAAGATA
>NW_021265230.1:0-1275 GCF_002162155.2 Triticum dicoccoides
CCAGTTAAAATAATTTTACACTATAGTTGAGCTAGCTCTATATCCTAGTACAAAGAATTTTACACTAGAGTTGAACTAGCTCTATAAGCTAGTTCTAATAATTTTACAATAGAGTTGAATAGCTCTATAGCCTAGTACAAATAAATTTACATTAGAGTTGAACTAGCTCTCTAAGCTAGTTCAAATAATTTGAAAATAGAGTTTAACTAGCTGTATAAGCTAGTTCAAATAATTTTACAGTAGAGTTGAACTAGCTCTATATCCTAGTACAAAGAATTTTACACTAGAGTTGAACTAGCTCTATAGCCTAGTACAAATAATTTTACACTAGGGTTGAACTAGCTCTATAGCCTAGTATAAATAATTTTACACTAGATTCGAACTAGCTCCATAAGCTATTTCAAAATAATTTTACAATAGAGTTGACCTAGCTCTATAGCCTAATACAAATGATTTTACACTACAGTTGAACTTGTTCTATAGCCTATTACAAATGATTTTACACTAGAGTTGTACTAGCTCTATAAGCTAGTTGAAATAATTTTACAGTAGAGTTGAACTAGCTCTATAAGCTAGTTAAAATAGTTTTACACTAGAGTTGAACTAGCTCTATAGCCTACTACAAATAATTTTACACTAGAGTTGAAATAGCACTATAAGCTAGTTCAAATAATTTTACACTAGAGTTGAACTAGCTCTATAAGCTAGATGAAATAAATTTTTCACTAAAGTTGCACTAGTTCTATAGCCTAGTACAAATATTTGACACTAGCGTTGAACTAGCTCTATAAGCTAGTTCAAATAATTTTACACTCGAGTTGAACTAGCTCTCTAGCCTAGTACAAATAATTTTACACTAGAGTTGAACTAGCTCTATAATCTAGTTAAAATAATTTTACACTAGAGTTGAACTAGCTCTATAAGCTAGTTCAAATAATTTCACACTAGAGTTGAACTAGCTCTATAGCCTAGTACAAATAATTTTACACTACAATTGAACTAGCTCTATAAGCTAGTTGAAATAATTTTACACTAGAGTTGAGCTAGCTCTATAAGCTAGTTCAAATAATTTTACACTAGAGTTGAACTAGCAATATAAGCTAGTTCAAATAATTTTACACTAGAGTTGAACTAGCTCTATAGCCTAGTACAAATAATTTTACACTATAGTTGAACTAGCTCTATAAGCTAGTTCAAATAATTTTACACTAGAGTTGAACTAGCACTATAGCCTAGTACAAATAATTTTACACTAGAGTTGAACTAGCTCTATAG
>NW_021265231.1:0-4275 GCF_002162155.2 Triticum dicoccoides
ACACATGCTAGTGGGTTTCATCTAGTTACTGTGGCAATGACAGGTCATGCAGAGGAAATGGGTTCAACTACCGTAGCACACAGCAGTTTGAAACGCGTTGTCTTAATGCAGTAAAAGAGAGCAGGAGCGAGAACATGGGATTGTATCGATATGATCAAATGGTTGGTTGCTTGCCTGATGGTTCGATGCACTGATACGGTTCTTCGTTAGGGTAATCACGGTACTCCTCGGAGGCAGAACCTGTCGCAAAGGACACCGATACACAACCATCACCAAACAATGTGCAACAATATGATGCATGCATGAAACATGGCAATATGAGTGTGTTGGGCTAATGCAACTAAAACCAGAAGGGTTTGAACAAATTTGAATCAAAGATTCAAATTTCAAACTCAAGCATGGCCTTTTAAAGTGCTTTTCCTTGTTCTGCTTTAAACATCAATTTAACTTGTTTGATCATGCTTGAAAATAGTACAGATGGATAGATTGGATTTTTCTGATCATTTTTCATATATAATTTGTCTGATTTGGAGTTATAGAATAAAAGTTATGAATTTTTGAAGTTTAAATTATATTCTGGAATTTCCTGATTTAATTTAAATCCAGAAATATATATATTGCGCCAGCATGACGTCAGCATGACGTCAGCGGTCAACTGTGGCTGGCTGGGGTCAAACCTGACGTGTGGGGTCCACACGTCAGTGACAGGGGGGTTTAACAGAGGTTAGTTTAATTCTAATTAAGAATTAGTGGCGCTGGGGCCCACTGGTCAGTGTCAGGGGGGTTAATTAACAGTGGTTGATTAAGTTTAAACTAATCCTAACCCGAATTAGCAGGGACGGGCCCCACTTGTCACTGAGCCAGGGGAGGTCAAACCCCCTGGTCAACCGGGGCTAATACGCCGACGTTTAGCCGCCGCCGGCAGCAAACGCGGTGGAGGGCGCGGGATTTCCACTCCGGCGCCCAATCGAGCAGCGGAAGGCACGCGCGGGAAGCTGGGGCTCGCGCGCACCCACTGGTGCCCTCCGTTTCACCGGAGATGGCTTAGATCGACGGCGGCGACCACTTGGGCGGCGGCCGGAGTTCGGGCGCGAGCGGGATCGGGCTGCGGGGCACTGGGAGGCCACCTGAGGGGCTCGGCGGCACCCTCGTGGCACCGGGAGCACGATGGAAGGCTCGGTTTGGGCGGAGGCGGACCGAGACGGCGACGGCGACATGGATGGCGGCGAGAGGCTTCGGCCGTGGTGGGGAGGAGGGCTACGGTGAGGGAACGAGGGGGAGAAGAGAGGGGAAACGGAGAGGGGCTCACAGCGAGACCAGCGAGCGCGAGGACGAGGTCGGGGATGCCCGGTAGCTCCCGAATCGACGGCGAGTACCCACGGCGGCCGGAGGGGAGGATGGCGACGGCGATGGCTCCACAGGGTGCTCCGTCTTGTGTGGCTCGACGAGGAGGTAGAGGGGGTCGCGGCGGAGCTGGGGAGCGTGTCGGGGAGGCGAGGGGAGGGCCGGTGGCGGCTGCTATGGCGAACGGCGGCGATGGGTGCGTCGAGTGAGAGAGAGAGAGAGAGAGAGAGAGAGAGAGAGAGAGAGCAGGGGGAGAAGCACGGGAGAGAGGGGGGGGATAAGGCCAGGGGATCAGGGCGGCACCGAGAAGAACCGTCGCGGCGTCGCGCTGGCGGGGTAGGCAGGCAGGCGAGCTGGTGGCGTGGCGCTCCGCCCGTGCGCGCGCGCCGGCCACACGCCTGGCCGACTGGCGCCAGGAGGACGACGGCGGTGGTGGGCTGGGCTGGCTTGCTGGGCCAGAGGCGCCAGGTAAGAAGCCCAGGTAAGGTTTCCCTCTTTATTATTTTTGTTTTCTAATTTCTGTCATTTGTTTTGATTTAAATAAAATATTAAGTCATTTTATTACCTTATGCTAATTTTTGCAGGAGCTAGATATATTATTCTAGAGCTCCCAACAGGTGGCATAATTTTTGGACATATATTAATATATATAACTAATATATTTCCAATGCAAATAGTTATGCATTAATTCCAAATGCCCAAAATAAATACCTATGAGCTCTTAAAAATATTGGTTTGTTTTTATCTCTGTCCAATATTTTCAGAGAGCAACATGAGCATTTTCTTGGACCATTTTGGAGAAATTTTTATTTGGGTCATTTTCAAAAATGATTCTGAGGGTTTCACAAATCCCCATTTCAAGTTTCTGATGAAAGAGTAAACATGATGCAACACTCTAATGCATGACTAGCTAGGGTGTGACAACTCACCCCCACTCAAAAGAATCTCGTCCCGAGATTTGGTTTCCTCCGGGAAGAAGGCGGGATACTCGAGTCGAAGACGATCCTCCCTTTCCCAAGTTGCTTCATCCTCAGAATGGTGCGACCATTGTACTTTGAGAAACTTGATATTATGACGTCGGGTGGTACGTTCGGCCTGATCGAGGATACGAATGGGGTACTCTCGATATGTAAGATTATCTTGGAGATCAAGCGTTTCGTGGTCCACTCCACGGATAGGATCCGAGAAGCAACGCCTGAGTTGAGAAACGTGGAAGACATCGTGGACTCTGGAGAGGTGCGGAGGTAGTTCCAACTGGTAGGCAACTTCTCCTCGTTTGGCGAGAATGCGAAAAGGTCCAATGTAACGAGGAGCCAATTTGCCTTTGATACCGAAACGATGGGTTCCCTTCAGAGGGGTGACCCGAAGATAAGACTTCTCGTCAACCTCGAAAGTCATAGCCTTATGTTTTCGGTCATATTGACTCTTTTGACGAACGATGCGAACTTGTTCTTCTGCTTCCTGAATCATATCCGGGCCAAAGAATTGTCTTTCCCCGGTCTCTGACCAGTTAAGGGGTGTTCGACACCGTCGTCCATAGAGAACTTCAAAAGGGGCTTTACCCAAGCTAGATTGATAGCTGTTGTTGTAAGCGAATTCGGCAAATGGAAGGCACTTCTCCCAGTCCATTCCGAATGAGATAACAGAGGCTCGAAGCATGTCTTCTAGAATCTGGTTGACGCGTTCCACTTGACCACTCGACTGAGGGTGGAAAGCGGTGCTAAAGGAGAGACGGGTTCCCATAGCATTTTGGAAACTTTCCCAAAATCGAGAGGTGAAAAGACTTCCTCGATCCGAGTTAATTTCCAAAGGAACACCATGGAGAGACACTATCCGGGAGATGTATAAGTCTGCCAGCTGACTAGCGGTTATACTCTCACGAACAGGTAAGAAATGGGCTACTTTGGAAAGACGATCGACAACGACGAAGATAGCATTATTCCCTCTCTTGGTCCTGGGAAAACCGGTAATGAAATCCATACCAATTTTATCCCATTTCCATTCAGGAATAGCTAAGGGTTGAAGGGTGCCAGCAGGCCATTGATGCTCTGCTTTTACACGGCGACAGACGTCGCAATTTGCAATATACTGAGCAATCTCTCTCTTCATCCTAGTCCACCAGAACCTCTGGCGTAGGTCCTGATACATCTTAGTACTACCGGGATGAATGGAGAGAGGAGATTCATGAGCTTCCTTAAGGATCAATCGCCTCAGGTTTCGCACTTTGGGAACCACTAGTCGGTTCCCGAGTTATACGACCCCTTGATCATTAATGGAGAAGCAATTCGCAATTCCTTTCTGGATGTTTCTCTTGATGCGGGAGATTCCCGGATCTACCTTCTGTGCTTTGATGATCTGATCCGTAAGGGTAGGTTTTGCCACCAAGGTGGAAAGAAAACCTTGAGGAACAATGTGAAGGTTAAGCTTCCAAAATTCCTCATGGAGAAGCGGTTGACTTTGTTGTAACGTTAGGTTGTTACAATAAGATTTACGACTTAGCGCATCAGCCATGACGTTGGCTTTCCCTGGGGTGTAGGTTATTCCTAAGTCGAAGTCTGTGATCAACTCAACCCAACGTCTTTGCCTGAGATTCAAATCCGGTTGGGTGAAAATGTACTTCAGACTTTGGTGATCAGTGAATATTTCGCAACGGTTACCGAGGAGGTAATGTCGCCAGGTCTTGAGTGCATAGACTACGGCTGCAAGCTCTAGATCATGAGTAGGATAATTCTCCTCATGTGGGTGCAATTGCCGTGAAGCGTAGGCAATTACGTGTCGATCTTGCATGAGAATGCAACCTAGTCCTTGTCGCGAGGCGTCGCAGTAGATAACAAAGTCCTTGGAGAAGTCTGGCGGTACCAGTACGGGAGCAGAAGTCAGGCGTCTTTTCAGTTCCTGAAAGCTGTGCTCACATTGTGGAGTCCATTCGAA
>NW_021265232.1:0-42891 GCF_002162155.2 Triticum dicoccoides
ATCAATGTCTTACAAGTTCTTACCATGCAGCAGGCGGTGATCGGCAACCAGCGGTGTCAAGTAACTCCGAATATTGAGTAAAGCGATTGCCAGGGGAGCGTACGTATACACGGTGTAGAAATATGTGGAGCTGGGTTGGCTATATATGGTAGCAAAAGATTAGCAATAATCAATTCAAAGATGCAATGTTGAATAAACGCTCAACGACGGTACTGTGCTGGTCCTAGGCTAGACCGGACTAGAGACGCGAGCCTAGAACACTAATAAGGTCACGGCGTAGCACAACTAGCATCAATGAAGGATACTAAGTAGCTCTTGACAGCAAGATATAAGTGAAGATCACAACGGCAGTGAAGATAATGATGAAAAACAACTGCCAAGCAGGATATACAACAACTTTGTCTCCAACTTTCCTCTTGAAAAGTTTGAGACAATTTTTTGATAAATTCTTTCAAAGAATGCTACTAACTCAAGCTTTCCAATGCAAAAAGAATCACTCAATTCCGAGTTGATATGAGGAGTCAAAGAATTCTAAAACTGGCCTGAAAATTGGAACAAGCTGTGTTCACGAACTTCGGAGGGCAAAAAGACCTATTTAGAAGCCGATTTTGAGGTGTCAAATATTGAATTAGCTTCTACAACTATTTAGATGCGGCTCGTCGCTATCTTCAATTTGAGTACTCACGGATCCAAAACGGACTTTGTATGAGGAAGATACACCTGTTTTACTGAACAGTGCGCAAAACAGATTCCAATCCGAATTCAGGTACGAGATTGATTCTAGATAGATCCAATTTTTTTCTTCTCTCTTTTTTTTCTCACGCTTTTTTTTTCTTTTTCTTCTCCCTCTTTTTCTTTTTTTTTCTTTCCTTTTTTCTCTCTTTTTTTTTCTTTATCTTCTTTTTCTCCCTCTTTCCAAGACAAACTAGATAAGATGCAGATTCGATCAGGCGAAGATGTGAGTGACCTCAACTATGATTATGACAATAAACAGTGCGTAGCACATGGTGGAAATTGGTGGATGGGATGGTGGACAGCGGATGGGATAATGATGCAGCGGCTGCGTGACTAATGTGAACAGAACTCGAAACTCTAAAGGAACTGGACACTAAGACTAGCAACTCGACACGGCGATGCAACCGATAATTCAATAATGCAAACAATGAAAAGAAAATTGCAAAGGCTCAGTCTGGCTAGGACAAAGGATGAATAGATCTAACTTTTGTTTTGTGGCTTTTTCTTGGACAATAGGTAAGAAAATAAATCTAATCTAGGAAAAACTGGAAATTCTCACCGAGCAACCTGAAAACTGATACCACTTGATAGAGGCGGGGGTGTCCCGATCTTTCGATGAGATGATAACTATCGATTTGGTGGAGACGACTTTGACGATCCGACTACAAACGTGCACGACGTTGCGCCTTAGCAATCGCTAAACCAATCTCCTGAGGTTACTGACGATGCCGAAAGCACGGTCAGCCTGACCACGAAGGTCTATTCCTGCAAGCAATCGAAGAACGAGCAAGAATATATGATAAAGCAATCTGAATATTGCAAATATATATGAGGTATTGATAATGGTGGGGATCCGGAAGCGGTCTTGGTCTGGTCGTTGGACACAAACGAAGTACACGAAGTTGCAATGGCTAACTTTTAACTAAACAAATCCCAAGGAAAAGCTACTAGATGGATCTACTTATATAGGAGCAAGGGGTGGCGGCCAAGGAGGTGGGAGGACGTCCCAAGGTAGCCTAAAACTAAATCTAGGTCGTACAAGGCCAATGGGCCCAAGTGGAGGTGATGTAACACCTTTGGACTTGTAGTTTGACTCGGATTCTGCTGCAGCATCAGATTGTTTCATCCACAACTCAACGCTCCGGACGAATTTGAAGGTGATTCCAATTGGGTTGGAAAGTGCACGAAATCTTGTTTCCAACAAAAAAAGAATCACCCAATTCGGAGTCCGTATGAAAAACTTGTGTGCGTTTTGAGTCAGGTATGTCTGTGCAGTCCGAATCTGAATCCAGAACGTGAGAGACTTGGACTCTATCTTCTCTTGGGCCAAAAGTGACGTGAGAGAACTTTTTGGACAGCAAATAAACATCTCTTTCTTCCTTATCTTCATATGTGGATTGTACAAATGTCCCATACACCTGCAATTAGACAAAACACAAAAGTGTGTGAAGTATTTTTGTTCTGGATAACATAAATAGATTATTGAATAGTTTGCACTAGAAATCACCTGACAAATATGCATATATGCAATATTTTTGATCATATCCAAGGTAGTCATGTCCTCATCACAAACGCACGATGTAGATGTATGTGGAGCTGGGAAGGCTTATAATATGGTAGCAAAAAGGGTCAGCAATAATCAATTCAGAGATGCAAAGTTGAATAAACGCTCAACGATGGTACTGTGCTGGTCCTAGGCTAGACTGTGCTAGAGACGCGAGCCTAGAACACCAACAAAATCACGGCGCGGCACGTAAACAAGGGAGGAGCACACTCTGAATTTTTTTCCTCTTTTTTTTTGCACTTTTTTTCCTCTTTTTTTTGCTCCGCAACAATTTTTTTTCAAAAAAGTCTACAAATGGTCTAAAAACTGCCTAGCCAGAATTTTCCAGACTTAGTTTTTTTTTGAAATTGGAACTATTTTTCTTCTGCGGATGGCTCGGAAGTTGGGGAGTCCTTCTCTGTCACGACTCGGAGTATCGCGTGATCTGGAAATCGAGAACAATGCAACAATTACTGGACTCGGACTAGGACTGGTGGTGGAGATGAATCTGGTGGAACTCGGACTGGTGGCGGAGATGAATCTGGTGGAACACGGACAGGTGGCGGATATATGTTGTAGGTGAACTCGGATTGGCGTGATGGCGGCGGATATGTGGTGGCGTATATGGATTCGGATTGGCGGTGAATATGTGGTGGTGGTATATGGCAACAGCGACGATGATGATGCGGTGGTGATATATGGCAGCGGCGACGTGACAACCTGTGAACAGAACTCGAAACTCTAAAAGACTAGACGCTAAGACCAGCAACTGGACACGACGATGCAACCGCAAATTCAACAAAGCAAATACAGAAAAGATTATGCAAGGCTCAGATTGGTTCGGATGGGATGAACTAACCCTAATTTTTTTTTTGGCTTTTTCGTGGACTATAGGTATGAAGAACAGACTCGATCTAAACTACGAAATACTGTAAAATCTCACCGAGCATCCTGGAAATCTGATACCACTTGATACAGGCAAAGGTGTCCCGTCTTTCGATGAGATGATGGATATCGCTTTGGTGGCAGTCGACTTTGACGATCCGACTACGAACGTGCGAGGACGTCGCGCCTTAGCAATCGCTAAACCAACTCCGAGAGGTTATTGACCACGCCGGAGCACAATCAACCTGACCACGAGGGTCTATTTCCTGCGAGCAAACGTTGAATAAGCAAGAAACTGAGATTGCAATCTGGATATTGCGAATATAAGATGAAAGCTTTATTGATCAAGTTGGGGTTCTGTGACGCCTTTGTCTGGTCGTTGAACACAAACGAAGTACGCGAAGTTGCAGCTATGGCGAACTTTTAATCTAAACAAAATGAAAGCTCAAAGGGAAAACTCAATTCAGCACAACAAGATAGAGAGGGGAAAACACCAGAGGATATAACTATATTAACAAAGCTCGCAGTACATCAAGATTGTGCCAACTCAAGACAACGAGAGAGGGAGAGAGATTAAACAGATAGCTACTGGTATGAACCCTCTACCCCAATGGTGGACTACTCCCTCTGATGAGGACATCAATACCATTGTTACACCCACAGCCCCTACGGCTACATATACGGGACCAATTACTAGAGCTCGCGCACGCCAATTAAATTATCAGGTACTTTCGTTTCTTGGTAATGATTCTAATGTTCATGAGAATATGATGCTGCCTAAATTGGATACATTTGTTTTGCTTACAAATGAAGGGCCTAGCTTGGAGAAGGATGAACATTGGAGCAAGAACAAGCATGGAGATGATGCCTGATGAGGACATCAATACCATTGTTACACCCACAGCCCCTACTGCTACATATACGGGACCAATTACTAGAGCTCGCGCACGCCAATTAAATTATCAGGTACTTTCGTTTCTTGGTAATGATTCTAATGTTCATGAGAATATGATGCTGCCTAAATTGGATACATTTGTTTTGCTTACAAATGAAGGGCCTAGCTTGGAGAAGGATGAACATTGGAGCAAGAACAAGCATGGAGATGATGCCATGCGCAAGGGGAACAAGAACGGAGTTACAAGTGATGATTTCAGGACTTTGAAGCCACCATAATGGGTGCATGAAGCCTTGGACGAAATATACAAGATGCCACTTCATAAATTTCGTCCCGAGGCTATTATAGGTGCTGCGTCACCTTTTTATTGGGCCAGGCCCATGTAATTTCGAAATACATAAGTATAGGCTATTTTTAGAGTCCGTATGTGTGGGGAAACAAGAGATAGGGTTGATTTCGGACCCCTCCACCAAGGGCCACGAAATTCCCCCCTCTTCCTCCATATATACAGCCCTTAGGGCATCGTTTAGACTTTGGGGGTTTTGTTTAGATTAAAAGTTCGCCATAGCTGCAACTCGCGTACTTCGTTTGTGTTCAACGACCAGACAAAGGCGTCACAGAACCCCACCTTGATCAATAAAGCTTTCATCTTATATTCGCAATATCCAGATTGCAATCTTAGTTTCTTGCTTGTTCTTCGTTTGCTCGCAGGAAACAGACCCTCGTGGTCAGGTTGATCGTGCTCCGGCGTGGTCAATAACCTCTCGGAGTTGGTTTAGCGATTGCTAAGGCGCGACGTCCTCGCACGTTCGTAGTCGGATCGTCAAAGTCGACTTCCACCAAAGCGATATCCATCATCTCATCGAAAGATCGGGACCCTCGCCTCTATCAATGTCCATATTCCTAAACTGAAATTGAATATTCCACCATTTGAGGGTAGATATGTTCCTGATAGATATCTTACTTGGGAGTTAGAAACTGAACAACGATTTACATGTTTACAATATCCTGAGGAGAGACGAGTTGCTGCTGCTGTTTGTGCTTTCACTAGTTTTGCATGTGTATGGTGGTCTGAACATTGTAGATTATATCCTATTCCAACTACTTGGGCTGCTTTGAAAACTGCTATGCGTACGTGTTGGGTTCCACCATATTATCAACGTGAATTCCTTCAAAAATTGCAGCGTTTAAGACAAGGGAAAAATTCTGTAGAAGAATATTATCAGGAATTACAAACTGGCATGATTAGATGTGGTATTGTTGAGGAGAATGAAGCTATGCTTGCACGTTTTCTGGGTAGATTAAATAGAGAGATTCAGACCATTCTAGACTATAAGGAGTATACTAATATCACTCGTTTATTCCATCTTGCTTGTAAAGCTGAACGTGAAGTGCAGGATCGACAAGCATTGGGGCGAACTAACTTTTCTGCAGGCCGACCTTCATCATGGACACCACGTGCATCTTCTACTTCAACTGCACCAGCACCTCCATCCGGTGCCACCTCCAGCCGTGATACAAGAAAACAGGCACAACCACCATTATCTGCCAAGAGCGCACCTGCGGGGCCTGCACAGCGTTCTTCTTCTTCCATGGCATCAACAGGGCACACAAGTGATATTATTTGTTGTCGTTGTAAGGGAGGAGGTCATTATGCGAGAGAATGCAAATCTCCGTGTGTGATGATTGCTACCGCGGATGGTGGATATGAGTCTGCTAGTGACTATGATGAGGAGACTTTGGCTCTTATTACACGTGAAGAACATGGTGGAGATGATTCTGATCATGAGACGCAATACATGGCTCCTGAAGACGCTGACAGGTATGAATGTTTAGTTGCTCAACGTGTTTTGAGTGTGCAGATCACACAAGCTGAGCAAAATCAGAGGCACAATTTGTTCCATACCAAGGGAGTTGTGAAGGAACGTTCTGTGCGCGTCATCATAGACGGAGGGAGCTGCAACAACTTGGCTAGCATGGAGCTGGTGGAGAAGCTTTCTCTCACCACAAGACCACATCCACATCCTTACTACATCCAATGGTTCAACAACAGCGGCAAGGTTAAGGTAACACGTAAGGTTAAGGCAATGGTTCACAACAACAACATTCTTCCTTCTTTACAATTCTGCATTACATCCTTAAAATCAGCATCATGCACATATTGATCTTTGATGGTCTCCAAACCAAATATTTTGAAGTCAAGTTGTGAAAGCATAGTATAGCGGCGAGACAATGCATCAGCAATAACATTTTCTTTTCCCTTCTTGTGTTTAATGACATAAGGAAAAGTCTCAATGAATTCAACCCATTTAGCATGTCTACGATTCAGTTTAGCTTGACTTTTAATATGTTTCAAAGATTCATGATCAGAATGTATAACAAATTCTTTGGGCCATAAATAATGTTGCCATGTTTCTAAAGTCCGAACAAGAGCATATAATTCTTTATCATAAGTAGAATAATTCAGACTAGGCCCACTCAATTTTTCAGAAAAGTATGCAACAGGTTTGCCATCTTGTAATAACACATCGCCTAATCCAATTCCACTAGCATCACATTCAAGCTCAAAAGTCTTATTAAAATCAGGAAGTTGGAGTAAAGGAGCATGTGTTAACTTATCTTTCAATACCGAGAAGGCTTCTTCCTGTGCGGTACCCCAAAGAAAAGGCACATCTTTCTTTGTAAGCTCATTGAGAGGTGCAGCAATGGTGCTGAAATCTCTCACAAAACGCCTATAGAATCCAGCGAGGCCAAGAAAACTCCTCACTTGTGTGACCGTTTTGGGTTGCGGCCAACTCTCAATAGCTTCAATCTTGGCTTTATCAACTTCAATTCCCTGTGGAGTAACAACATAGCCAAGAAAAGATACTCGGTCGGTGCAAAAGGTGCACTTCCCAAGGTTACCAAACAAACGTGCATCACGTAGAGCAATAAAAACAGCACGTAAATGTTCCAAATGTTCTTCCAAAGATCTGCTATAAATCAATATGTCATCAAAGTAAACTACCACAAATCGTCCAATGAAAGCACGTAAAACTTCGTTCATTAGTCTCATGAAAGTACTAGGCGCATTAGTTAACCCAAAAGGCATGACTAACCACTCATATAAACCAAACTTTGTTTTAAATGCTGTTTTCCATTCATCACCCAATTTCATACGAATTTGATGGTAACCACTACGCAAATAAACTTTGGAGAATATTGTAGAGCCACTCAATTCATCAAGCATATCATCTAGCCTAGGAATAGGATGACGATAACGAATAGTAATATTATTAATGCCTCTACAATCAACACACATACGTGATGTACCATCCTTTTTCGGCACTAGAATAATAGGAACATCACAAGGACTAAGGGATTTGCGTATATAACCTTTGTCGAGAAGCTCTTGTACTTGACGCATAATCTCCTTCGTCTCCTCTGGATTGGTACGGTATGGCGCACGGTTTGGCAGTGAAGCACCGGGAATTAAGTCAATCTGATGCTCAATCCCTCGAATAGGCAGTAATCCCGGTGGCACGTCTTGTGGAAAGACGTCAGCGAACTCCTGCAAAATGTTAGTGACAGCAGGAGGCAAAGAGGAAGGCACGTCCTCGAATGAAAATAATGCCTCTTTGCACACAAAAGCATAGCAAACAGATTTGCTAAAATCTATCTCATCAATATCAGATTTGGTGGCAAATAAACATGCACTTTTCAATTTAATTTCAGAAGCAACACTAGATGGTTTATTATTAGGCTTCATTTGTTGCTCAAATTCTTTTGCCACAATCTGATTTTCACTCTTATTCGTCTCCTGTTTTGCTTTATTAGCTCTATTAATATCATCTTTCAAAATGGAATCAGGAGTCATAGGAAGCAAAGTAATATTTTTATCCTTATGAACAAGAGTATAGTGATTGTTTCTACCATGGTGTACAGAATTTTTATCAAATTGCCATGGTCTACCAAGTAATAAGGAACATGCATGCATAGGTACCGCATCACAATCAACATAATCAGCATATGTAGAGATACTAAAATGCACACGAACAGTACGTGTTATGATGAGGACATCAATACAATTGTTACACCCACAGCCCCTACTGCTATACATACTGGACCAATTACTAGAGCTCGTGCACGCCAACTAAATTACCAGGTACTTTCGTTTCTTGGTAATGATTCTAATGTTCATGAGAATATGATGCTGCCTAAATTGGATACATTTATTTTGCTTACAAATGAAGGGCCTAGCTTGGAGAAGGATGAACATTGGAGCAAGAACAAGCATGGAGATGATGGCATGCGCAAGGGGAACAAGAACGGAGTTACAAGTGATGATTTCAGGACTTTGAAGCCACCATAATGGGTGCATGAAGCCTTGGACGAAATATACAAGATGCCACTTCATAAATTTCGTCCCGAGGCTATTTTAGGTGCTGCGTCACCTTATTATTGGGCCAGGCCCATGTAATTTCGAAATACATAAGTATAGGCTATTTTTAGAGTCCGTATGTGTGGGGAAACAAGAGATAGGGTTGATTTCGGACCCCTCCACCAAGGGCCACGAAATTGCCCCCTCTTCCTCCATATATACAGCCCTTAGGGCATCGTTTAGACTTTGGGTTTTTTTAGATTAAAAGTTCGCCATAGCTGCAACTTCGCGTACTTCGTTTGTGTTCAACAACCAGACAAAGGCGTCACAGAACCCCACCTTGATCAATAAAGCTTTCATCTTATATTCGCAATATCCAGATTGCAATCTTAGTTTCTTGCTTGTTCTTCGTTTGCTCGCAGGAAACAGACCCTCGTGGTCAGGTTGATCGTGCTCCGGCGTGGTCAATAACCTCTCGGAGTTGGTTTAGCGATTGCTAAGGCGCGGCGTCCTCGCACGTTCGAAGTCGGATCGTCAAAGTCGACTTCCACGAAAGCGAAATCCACCATCTCATCGAAAGACGGGACACCTCCGCCTCTATCACCCTCCTCATGATGGTGGCTACCGGGATGATGAAGATGGCCTCCAGTGATGATTTCCCCCTCCGGCATTGTGCCGGAACAGGGTCTACATTGGTTTTTTGTGGCTACAGAGGCTTGCGGCGGCAGAACTTCCATCGAGGGTTATTTCTGGTGGTTTCTCTGTATATAGGATTTTTCAGCGCTGGAATCACGTGACGATGGGCCTCAGGGGGCCCACTACCCACCAGGGCACGCCAGGCGGGTGGTGTGCCCTGGTGCCTAGTGGGTAGCAAGGCCCCCCTCCAGTGGTTCTTTGCTCCAATATTTTTCTTTTCTTCCAAAAAAATCCTCAAAAAGTTTCATCCAATACCGAGAATTGTTATTTCCGCACAAAAAACACCACCGCGATAGTTCTGCTAAAAACAGCGTCAGTCCAGGTTAGTTCCATGCAAATCATACCAAAATCATATAAAATTGTTGTAAACATGGCATGTGTGACACTCTCGATTCAATCGTACACTAATCATACACGCAAATGTGTACGATCAAGATCAAGGACTCACGGGAAGATATCACAACACAACTCTAGACACAAATTAAAATAATACAAGCTTTATATTACAAGCCAGGGGCCTCGAGGGCTCGAATAGATAAGCTCGAATACAAATGAGTCAACAGAAGCAACAATATATGAGTACAGAAATGAGTTAAACAAGTTTGCCTTAAGAAGGCTAGCACAAAAGCAACATCGATCGAAAAGGCAAGGCCTCCTGCCTGGGAGCCTCCTAACTACTCCTGGTCGTCGGTGGCCTCCACGTAGTAGTAGGCACCCTCGGGGTTGTAGTAGTCATCGGTGATAGCATCTGGCTCCTGGACTCCACCATCTGATTGCGACATCCGAGAAGAATGGAAAAGGGGGAAAAGAGGAAACAAAGCAACCGTGAGTACTCATCTGAAGTACTCGCAAGCAAGAATCTACACTACATATGCACCATTATCAAGGGAAGGTTGTATATGTGGACTGGGCTGCAGAAATGTCAGAATAGAGAGAAGGCCTAGCCCTATCGAAGACTAGCATCTTCAGCATCTTCAAGCAGCTCCAAGCATCTTGCAGTATCAGAAGAGATAAGAGTAGCATAAAGTAAAGTAGTAGTGGTGTCATCAACCTCGCCCAGAGATCCTTCCTCGAATCCCTACGAAAAAGCAATCCCAGAGCCATACTATCCATTTCTCATCTCGAGTATCCAGTTCTAGTTGTATCGATCAGGATACAACTCCGAGTGTCCATTACCGTAGGACAGGCTATCGATAGATGTTTTCTTCCCTGCAGGGGTGCACCAACTTACCCACCACACTCGACTAACTCCGGCCGGACACACTTTCCTGGGTCATGCTCGGCCTCGGCCTAACAATACGCCGCAACCTGACCTAGGCTTAATACAGAGGTCAAGCACGCCGGACAAAACCTATGCCCCCAGGGGTCATGGGCCATCGCCCCGGGAACTCCTGCACGTTGCGAACGCGGCCGGTGAGAAGACCTAGCTACCTCCTTCAAAATAGGCAGGTGCTTACCAGTCCAACCCGGCGTGCGTTGCTCAGTCGCTGACGTCTATTCAGCTTCGGCTGATGCATACAACGCAAAACACCCATACTAAGCCCACGTGATGGTTAGTGCTATCAGGCCAGAGGCCCCTCGGATCAAATATCCAAATCGTAGTGGATCAGGAACACGCGGTAACAAGCAGAGACTCACGAAAGATGTGACCCCGTTGCCCCGTCTCGAGGACTTGCGGCAAGGGCTAGGAATGCCCGACCACGCCTCGTAATTATCTCGCGGGCACCCTCCAGGTCAACCCGTCTCCACGTCACTCGCGGGCACCCTCCAGGTCAACCCGCCTTTCCAAGTAACAGTTGTAAAGTCCAAGTATCCGTTTGTCCAAACATCAAGGGGAAAACCGAGGAATCACCCTCGGTGAATTCCACTTGATGTAATCATCAAGGTGAACGTAAGAGGATCCACCCTCAAGGTTCACACTTTAGGGATTGCACGACAGAGCCGTATAGGAAGTGGTTAAAGAGGAAATCACCCTCGATGACCACGACCGAATAGCTACACTACAGGGTTTACATCAGAAGTGCTGATGAGGTCTCACCCTCGGCACTCGATAGTAACCCAGTAGTGTCGAGCAACTAAGGGGAAGTGATGTGCGGTGCTGGGTCTTCGATCCCGTTGATCGGCTCTTCAATGATGAAGCAGGGGCAACAAGGACAAGGTGGGGGTCTCTGATGGATCACTAACCAACCTATACTAAGCAGTTTAGGATAAGCAGGTAAGGTACAACAGCAGGCTATGCATCAGAATAGGAGCAATCAATAACAGTAGCAAAATCTAACGCAAGCATGAGAGAACGGAATGGGCGATATGGGATGATCAAAGGGGGGCTTTCCTGGAAGCTCTGCTGAAAGGGAAGAAGTGTCGTCGGCGACATAGTCGATCACAGGGGCGGCATCGGTCTCGGGGTCTATCGGAGAGAAGAGGGGGAAGAAACAGTAAATACAGAGCAAACAAGGCATCACATGGCAATACGCAGCGCTAGGAGTGTTCTAACATAGTGTTGCACGATACAGGTGAAGGGGGAATTCAACCGAGAAGGTATTCCCGGTTTCGGACCTGTGTCAGACAGATGACCGAAGGGGGAATGTCCCATGTTCAAATAGTTAGAGGCATCTGACAGGTATACAGACCGTGTATTCGGATTCGCCTCATTTTTCTGAGCAACTTTCATGTAGAAAACATTTTCATCCGAGTTACGGTTTATTTTCTATGATTATTCAAAGATTAAAGCATTTTCAGAAACTATTTAAAATAACAGAAATGGAATTATGACGTCAACAGAGTGTCAGCATGACATCAGGAGGTCAACAGATCGGCTGACCAGGTCAAACTTGACCTGTGTGTCCAGCGGGACCCACTGGTCAGTGACAACGGCTTCAACAGATGATTATTCTAGCTAAACAGAGTTATTTACCAGGTAGGCCCCACCTGTCATGGACTAATTAGTTCAACTAATTAAGTTTTAATTATAAAACGGTTTAATTAATCTAAATATGTTGTGGGGCCCGCGTGTCAGCGTCACTGGGCTGCACGGTCAATAGTTGACTGGGTCAACCCAGTCAACTGGGACCTGCGGGACCCAATCATAGTGGCTCTGTGGTGGCCCCTGGCTTGGCACGTCGGTGCTGGCTACCGGAGTTGCTCCGACGAGCCTCCCGCGGCGGCGCACGTCGGGAGACGGGTCAAGTTTCGCGCACAGGGGGTTTCCGGGGTCGTAGCTAGGTGCGTTCGACGCGGTTCGACGTCGCACGCAAGATGGAGGCGACGGCCGGGGCCGGGAACGACCGGAACGGCGCCGGTGACGAGTAGAAACGGCGCCGGAGTACGGGCGCGAGCGGGTTCAGCGTTAGAGCGCGCGAGTGATGAGGACATCAATACCATTTTTACACCCACAGCCCCTACTGCTACATATACTGGACCAATTACTAGAGCTCGCGCATGCCAATTAAATTATCAGGTACTTTCGTTTCTTGGTAATGATTCTAATGTTCATGAGAATACTGCCTAAATTGGATACATTTGTTTTGCTTACAAATTAAGGGCCTAGCTTGGAGAAGGATGGACATTGGAGCACGAACAAGCATGGAGATGATGGCATGCGCAAGGGGAACAAGAACGGAGTTACAAGTGATGATTTCAGGACTTTGAAACCACCATAATGGGTGCATGAAGCCTTGGACGAAATATACAAGATGCCACTTCATAAATTTCGTCCCGAGCCTATTCTAGGTGCTGCGTCACCTTATTATTGGGCGAGGCCTATGTAATTTCGAAATAAATAAGTATAGGCTATTTTTAGAGTCCGTATGTGTGGGGAAACAAGAGATATGGTTGATTTCTGACCCCTCCACCAAGGGCCACAAAATTGCCCCCCTCTTCCTCCATATATACAGCCTTTAGGGCATCGTTTAGACTTTGGGTTTTGTTTAGATTAAAAGTCCTCCATTTCTGCAACTTCGCGTACTTCGTTTGTGTTCAACGACCAGACAAAGGCGTCACAGAACCCCACCTTGATCAATATAGCTTTCATCTTATATTCGCAATATCTAGATTGCAATCTCAGTTTCTTGCTTGTTCTTCGTTTGCTCGCAGGAAACAGACCCTCGTGGTCAGGTTGATCGTGCTCCGCGCGTGGTCAATAACCTCTCGGAGTTGGTTTAGCGATTGCTAAAGCGCGACATTCTCGCACGTTCGTATTCTGATCGTCAAAGACGACTTTCACCAAAGCGAAATCCATCATCTCATCGAAAGACGGGACACCTTTGCCTCTATCAAGTGGTATCAGATTTCCAGGTTGCTCGGTGAGATTTTATAGTTTTTCATAGTCTAGATCGAGTCTGTTCTTCATACCTACAGTCCACTAAAAATCCACAAAAAAATTAGGGTTAGTTCATCATATCCGAACCAATCTGAGCCTTTGCATAATCTTTTTAGGGTTTTGCTTTGTTGAATTTGCGGTTGCATCATCGTGTCTAGTTGCTGGTCTTAGCGTCTAGTCTTTTAGAGTTTCGAGTTCTGGTCATAAGTTGTCACGCCACCACCGCACCATCATCATCGCCCATGCCACCTACCACCACCGCTCCGAATCCGTATCCATATACCACCACCAATCCGTATCCATATACCACCACCGATCCATATCCATATACCACCACCGCTGCCATATGCCACCACCGCTGCCATATACCACCACCGCTGTCATATACCACCACCATATATCCTCCACCAATCCGAGTCCCTTGCATATTAGGTTTGTTTTCGAGATCCATCTATTTTCCGATTCGTGTTTCCTTGCCTGAGTAGGTTTTGGAAAAAAAAAGTCCGGAAACCACCCTCCGTGTAGGCCCAAATTTTTCCAAAAACGCACTTGACAAAAAAAATCTGGCTATCCTATTTTTAGGTGTTTCTAAGCGTATTGAGACAGTCGCCGTTATAGAAAGTTTTTTTGACCCGTTTCCAGTTTTTGGGTCTGGGCAGTCGAAAAAAATTGGTCGAAAAAATTTCGTGCATATCCTGTTATCTTGACTTGGGAAGAGTTTTGAGAAACTCGCAATTATAGTGATTTTCGAAAAAAAGGAGCGCAAAAAAGAGCACAAAATAAAAAGAGTGAAAAAAATTCAGAGTGTGCTTCTCTGATGCGGAGCATCCCACGTTCATCTCCATGTACACTCCGACTACTCTCCAAACCCCAAGTGGACTTATGACGAGACCTCAACTATGCGCCATTGGACACAAGGTGAACTGGCTCCTTTCTGAATCATCACTTTCCACATGTGAGACATGGCTACTACCTCAAACGTGTGTGCTATGCATGTCCAGCAACCAAGAGAAAGGCCATGGAACAGCTACGAGCATTGGACAAGATGGCAAGGACACCAAGCGCGAGGAACAAGAGCAAGAGCTGCTGAGAAGCTACAGCGCTCGGACGTCCGACAGCCTCCGGACGATCGGCGATCTCTGGACGTCCGACGCCTGGAGACTCCACCAGCCAGACCGACCACAGCCAAGGCAAACTACAACGCCCGGACGTCCGACCAGGACCGGACGTCCGGCGACTCCTAGGCCTCCGAACGACCGAACCCTCGGGACGTCCGGTACTTCGCCACCCGAGCCAAATCTACGGAAGTTCGAAGACTCCCGGACGTCCGGACCTTCCCGAGCCTCCGGACGACCGGAACCCTTCGGACGTCCGACGCCTGTGTGCGCACAGTGTATTGGACCGAGTCCTTGTATCCCCCACTTACCCCTTCGTGGCCCATGCCTATATATACTCCTCCACAAACTCCTAGTTAGGTTTAGCGTTGATTTAGCTCAATTAGAGATAGAGCTTCGCTCATCCACCGGATCTCCTCCTCGTGCGAGACCGCGGCCTCCTCGGAGAAGATCCTATCGGATTCAAGACCCCCTCGTGGGAAGATCCCCTCGTGGATTTCAAGGCCTCATCACGGAGAAGAATGGTTCCTTTGTATCCTTACCTTTGTTGACTTTGGATCTCGTGTATCTCTTTTTGTTCTTTGATCTAGCACTTGTGTGACCGATTCCTTGTTGGTTGAGTGTTTTCCCTTGTTCCTCCCCGTGATTTCCTCGTGTTCTTCCGCGTGTTCTTCGTGTTTCCCCGTAGGATCCACTCCAAACGTGAAAGATCATCCACATAGGGTTCTTGATAGAGGCGGGGGTGTCCCGATCTTTCGATGAGATGATAACTATCGATTTGGTGGAGACGACTTTGACGATCCGACTACAAACGTGCACGACGTTGCGCCTTAGCACTCGCTAAACCAATCTCCTGAGGTTACTGACGATGCCGAAAGCACGGTCAGCCTGACCACGAAGGTCTATTCCTGCAAGCAATCGAAGAACGAGCAAGAATATGATAAAGCAATCTGAATATTGCAAATATATATGAGGTATTGATAATGGTGGGGATCCGGAAGCGGTCTTGGTCTGGTCGTTGGACACAAACGAAGTACACGAAGTTGCAATGGCTAACTTTTAACTAAACAAATCCCAAGGAAAAACTACTAGATGGATCTACTTATATAGGAGCAAGGGGTGGCGGCCAAGGAGGTGGGAGGACGTCCCAAGGCAGCCTAAAGCTAAATCTAGGTCGTACAAGGCCAATGGGCCCAAGTGGAGGTGATGTAACACCTTTGGACTTGTAGTTTGACTCGGATTCTGCTGCAGCATCAGATTGTTTCGTCCACAACTCAACGCTCCGGACGAATTTGAAGGTGATTCCAATTGGGTTGGAAAGTGCACGAAATCTAGTTTCCAACAAAAAAAGAAACACCCAATTCGGAGTCCGTATTAAAAACTTGTGTGCGTTTTGAGTCAGGTGTGTCTGTGCAGTCCGAATCTGAATCCAGAACGTGAGAGACTTGGACTCTATCTTCTCTTGGGCGAAAAGTGACGTGAGAGAACTTTTTGGACAGCAAATAAACATCTCTTTCTTCCTTATCTTTATATGTGGATTGTACAAATGTCCCATACACCTGCAATTAGACAAAACACAAAAGTGTGTGAAGTATTTTTGTTCTGGATAACATAAATAGATTATTGAATAGTTTGCACTAGAAATCACCTGACAAATATGCATATATGCAATATTTTTGGTCATATCCAAGGTAGTCATGTCCTCATCATCCTCCCCTTCTTGAAAATAAAGCCGTCCTCGGCGTTGCTTAATCTGAAATGTGGCTAACAAAAGAGACAAGGTGTACATGTTGTATATGTATATGTCATCCATTTTTACTTCCCTTGATTTTTGCATATATGACACATGAATAGATGAGTAACTTGCATAGTTCATAAAATCTAAAGCCAAAAAATTAGCACAAGAAGTAGAAGGCATGAAAATATTGCAACTCAGTTTGCACATATAAGTGAAGCTCTTATTCATTTCAAAAGATTGACAATGTTCATCATTAAACCATCCCAACATTGGTGAATAAACCTTACTTGCATCAAATTTACATGCTACAACATGCTTAACTAAGCAAACATGCAATAAGTCATTCAACACAGAATCATCACCAAGATTAGAGGTCATATCAAAATGATTAAACATTGGTTCTTTTGCATCAATAGTTAATTCAACGGGTGCACTCAAAATTGTTGGTATTTCTGTTGTTTGATCACATGGCAAAGTCAAATTATCAACGTAGTCCTCTAAAATAGGTGGTGTGATCAAAGTAGTGGGTAGCTCATCAGATGGTGCATTCAAATTGACAAGGCATTCATCATTCTCATGTAGAGATGGAAGATCAGTACCTTTGTCATTACCTCTTATGATCAACTCAGATGATGTAGCCACTCTCGGGGGCGATGTGTCACATGGTGGAGGTGATGTAGTCCTGACAACAACGGATGTGGTTGTCATAGTATGCGTAGTAGTTGAAGGAACAATCATATCAACTCTTGGAATGTGCATCGTGCGCTTGTTCTCCTCGTGGCAAACACGTCGTTTTATTTCCTGTTCAGCTTTGCAAGCAAGATGAAACAAATGGTCCATAGGATAACGCTCTTCATGAATTAGTATCTCTTGAATATCACGGTTTAATCCTCCCCAAAATCTATCCATAAAATCATCTTCACTTTCTTCTAAAGAGGAATGCAACAAGGTAGTTTGTAAATCATCATAATATTTTGTGACAGTTTGACTACCTTGTTTTAAGTGTTGCAACTTCTTAATCATGTCACGAGTATAATAAGCAGGGACGAAAGTATGTCGCATGGCAAGTTTCAAATCATCCCAAGTAGTAGGTATATAATCAGGGTGTAACCGACAATATTCACTCCACTAAACCAAAGCATAACCAGTGAAAGAACCAACCGCAACCTTAACCTTTTTATGTTCATCGAAATTATGGGAAGCAAATATATTTTTTATGTCGAACTCCCATTCAATATATAAAGCAGGTTTAAAACGGCCATTAAATGGTGGTATATGGATACGGATTCGGAGCGGTGGTGGTAGATGGCAGGGGCGATGATGATGGTGCGGCGGCGGCGTGACAACTTATGACCAGAACTCGAAACTCTAAAAGACTAGACTCTAAGACCAGCAACTAGACACGACGATGCAACCGCAAATTCAACAAAGCAAAACCCTAAAAAGATTATGCAAAGGCTCAGATTGGTTCGGATATGATGAACTAACCCTAATTTTTTTGTGGCTTTTTCGTGGACTGTAGGTATGAAGAACAGACTCGATCTAAACTACGAAAAACTGTAAAATCTCACCGAGCAACCTGGAAATCTGATACCACTTGATAGAGGCGGGGGTTTCTCGATCTTTTGATGAGATGATAACTATCGATTTGGTGGAGACGACTTTGACGATCCGACTACAAACGTGCACGACGTTGCGCCTTAGCACTCGCTAAACCAATCTCCTGAGGTTACTGACGATGCCGAAAGCACGGTCAGCCTGACCACGAAGGTCTATTCCTGCAAGCAATCGAAGAACGAGCAAGAATATGATAAAGTAATCTGAATATTGCAAATATATATGAGGTATTGATAATGGTGGGGATCCGGAAGCGGTCTTGGTCTGGTCGTTGGACACAAACGAAGTACACGAATTCTCAATGGCTAACTTTTAACTAAACAAATCCCAAGGAAAAACTACTAGATGGATCTACTTATATAGGAGCAAGGGGTGGCGGCCAAGGAGGTGGGAGGACGTCCCAAGGCAGCCTAAAACTAAATCTAGGTCGTACAAGGCCAATGGGCCCAAGTGGAGGTGATGTAACACCTTTGGACTTGTAGTTTGACTCGGATTCTGCTGCAGCATCAGATTGTTTCGTCCACAACTCAACGCTCCGGACGAATTTGAAGGTGATTCCAATTGGGTTGGAAAGTGCACGAAATCTAGTTTCCAACAAAAAAAGAATCACCCAATTCGGAGTCCGTATTAAAAACTTGTGTGCGTTTTGAGTCAGGTGTGTCTGTGCAGTCCGAATCTGAATCCAGAACGTGAGAGACTTGGACTCTATCTTCGCTTGGGCCAAAAGTGACGTGAGAGAACTTTTTGGACAGCAAATAAACATCTCTTTCTTCCTTATCTTTATATGTGGATTGTACAAATGTCCCATACACCTGCAATTAGACAAAACACAAAAGTGTGTGAAGTATTTTTGTTCTGGATAACATAAATAGATTATTGAATAGTTTGCACTAGAAATCACCTGACAAATATGCATATATGCAATATTTTTGGTCATATCCAAGGTAGTCATGTCCTCATCAGTTCTGCCCTACATCATCTATGGTATCATGAGCCACGTTTATCACGTATTTGGAGTCCCCCCCACCATTTTCTAGCCTTCTTTTGCTTGATTTCGTCTTAAATTCGAAAATCCCCACCAAAAATAGCCCCAAATTTTTTTGTGATTTGTTGGTTTGATGATGTTTTGTTGATTTTGATCCATGGATTTGCTTGGTTTCAAGTGGATTTAGCATTTCCCCAAGTTTCCCCATCTTTCATCCATGAAATCACGTCAATTTTGACCCCAAAATCTCCATTTTCCGCTCAAAATCGCGCCCCGGAACTCGCATCTCGCGTTGACCCCGACCCACCGGACGACCGGAGTTTTACGGACGTCCGGAGCCCCAGGAACGACCGGACGTCCGACCTTTTCCGGACGACCGGAACCCCTAACCCGAACCGAATTTACGGATTTCCGACCTTTCCGGACGTCCGACGCCCCGGACATCCGACCTTTCCGGACGTCCGTAACCTGTAAGTTTTGACTTCGGCAGATTTTTGTTTTGTCCATAATTAATTCATCCGAACTCCGATTTTAACGTTCTTTAGCTCGTTTTGAAGATCTTGACATCCCCCTTCCCACAAAAATACCACCAACACCATTTGACTCCATCAAATTTTCGAAAATTTGGCAAGTTTGCCTAGGCCCTCCACCATATCATCCGCATAGCCACCACCGACTTCCGCAACCTAACCAATTTTGTTCCCTATTGTATACTAGTTGACCCGTTGTGCCAAATGGCGCAGAGACCTGCTGAAGACAAGTTGTCAATGAAAATAGTTTCATGCTGCAAGAACCTTCAACTAACTCATGCTATTTTTTAAACATGTTTATTACATTGTTAAATAATAGTCTGGGAAAAGGGAAACTTTGCATTATATGCATATGTTCAGTTTGATAATATGGGCACTATGATGAGATAGTAAAGTTGGCATGGTTGTATTTTTTTAGCAAGTTTGGAAACATGGTTATCATGATGAGAAATCTGGCCATGCATATTTTTCCTGCAAAAAAAGAGGGGAAAAGATAAGAAACCTAAGAAAAAACATGTCTTTGTTGTGCATATACGGAGATATAGGGATCAGGAGATATTAGGATAGCCCATATGTTATTTAGCCCAACCCACATAGAGCGATGCATGTGGTCCGTAAGGAGCTGAATATAAAGCGGCAGGGGGCGGAGCCAGTGAAGACTGTCTATCCCCTTCCTTTCTTTCTCAGTTCGTCAGCTGGGTAACAAAATGGCGCAGAGAGCAATCTGAACATATACACATATCCTAGGTGCGAAGAGTATCTTAACCACGACTCTGGTTTTAGCTGAAACTTGCTTTTCTAGATATAGCAGTACATAAAAACACAATGAACATCTGAATAAGAATTTATTCTTCTGAAATTAATATGGCATGGGACAGAAAAAAATCCTATACGTCCGGGTCGTACGGACACGATCGTGAGACCCACTCCAGCGCTCGCCAACTGCCCATCCGAATCTTAATGCAACATGCGTCTCCTTCCCGCTTTCCTGTTTCACTCCTTATCTCCTCAAACACCCCCAAAATCCAGCCGCTGGTCATGCCATTCTCGCCACCGCCTAACGGCACGGCGACAGCCGTGCGGCACGTCATCCCTGATGTACCACCACGGGCTACCCATCCATCTGCTCCATCAAGCGCGAAGTCAGCCATGGTGACGAACTGCACGGTACCTCGGAGCTGGCACAACGGCTATCCATCGGGCATCCTGGTGACGCTGCATAGTCCGCAATGGAAACAAACTCCAGCCCATCCATCACGTGATTGATCCCCTTATTTTTGAGGGCATGGATGTGAAGATCAATGTGTAATGTATAGGTCCAGCAATAAGTTTTGTAACAGCCTGTGTGGTATCTTTCTCTACTTCTTTCAACCATCATGGATAGGTGAGGCCCTGAGGGTTTTCAGTAACAAAAATGTGAACTGTTGTGGTCCAGAACTGAACCATGTATATTGGCATAAGGGTATTGATTGGCCTCAAATCCTTTGTTGGCTGGGTGCCACTCTGTCGCTGCCATTTACTTGTTGGAACATAAAAATGACTATATCCTTTTGTTCTGTAACTATATGCTTGCTTTGTTACCTGACAATTGGCCAACATGTATTGTCAAACCTTATGAATTTGTCTCTGACAAGCCTGGAATGTTCATGCCAAATTGTTGACAACATACCAGGGAAATTGCAAAGAAAATAGTGGACAACAACAAATGTCACAGCTCATTTATCCCAAGAGTATAGAGTAGGCCACATCTTATAGGGGAACAAAATTCAGAAGAAAAATAAACATGAACTGCCATTTTTTTTTCAGTTTTTTACATCACACACCAACAATTTGGCATGAACAGTCCAGAATGACTCTGAAAGATGACCCGAAATGACTGAATATGTTGCCAATACAATGATGTCATTTAGAGCTCCTGAATGAATAAAAGGTCCAATGAAACTTATGTTTTTCTCAATATAATGGATAGCAACAACACACAAGTTATATGTTTGAGGATGGGTAAACTATTTTCAGAAATGGACATGTATGTGAGCTCGTTAAATCAGCATATAGGTAATTAGGTATACATGCTTTTAGGCCGTATTCTTGGCAGATGAAGATTCCTTTTTATCAGAAGAAAAATGAAAAAAGCATCAACTATCCTACTTGTGTTCCTGATTGTTTGGTCTCGTTGAGTGAAACAAATCTTAGGAACATTTCTACATAGCACTAAATCTTGATAGATACAGACATGCACAACAACAAACTTTAATTTGGTTCTTGTCTTCCTCTTGCCATCCTGCTGATCAACTACCTTTTGGTTCTTCCATGCTCTGTCAATGTATAAGATAATAATTTCAGTACAAGCATATCTAGCAGAATAAATGGTTCGAGTTTCAATCTGGATTTGCAAACAGTGAAGGGGGAACGAGGCTGGGGCGACCACCGCGCCCGGCACCATTGGCGGCAAGGCTCCTAGGGGAAAGTGGTGCGGGTGCGTCGTGCCGTCAGGCGGTGGCGAGAATGGCATGACCAACGGCTGGATTTTGGGTGCGTTGGAGGAGATGATAGAGGCGGGGTGTCCCGATCTTTCGATGAGATGATAACTATCGATTTGGTGGAGACGACTTTGACGATCCGACTACAAACGTGCACGACGTTGCGCCTTAGCAATCGCTAAACCAACTCCGAGAGGTTATTGACCACGCCGGAGCACAATCAACCTGACCACGAAGGTCTATTCCTGCAAGCAATCGAAGAACAAGCAAGAATATGATAAAAGCAATCTGAATATTGCGAGTATGTATGAAGTATGGATAAAGGTGGGGATCCGTAAGCGGTCTTGGTCTGGTCGTTGGACACAAACGAAGTACACGAAGTTGCAATGGCTAACTTTTAACTAAACAAATCCCAAGGAAAAGCTACTAGATGGATCTACTTATATAGGAGCAAGGGGTGGCGGCCAAGGAGGTGGGAGGACGTCCCAAGGCAGCCTAAAACTAAATCTAGGTCGTACAAGGCCAATGGGCCCAAGTGGAGGTGATGTAACACCTTTGGACTTGTAGTTTGACTCGGATTCTGCTGCAGCATCAGATTGTTTCGTCCACAACTCAACGCTCCGGACGAATTTGAAGGTGATTCCAATTGGGTTGGAAAGTGCACGAAATCTAGTTTCCAACAAAAAAAGAAACACCCAATTCGGAGTCCGTATTAAAAACTTGTGTGCGTTTTGAGTCAGGTGTGTCTGTGCAGTCCGAATCTGAATCCAGAACGTGAGAGACTTGGACTCTATCTTCTCTTGGGCCAAAAGTGACGTGAGAGAACTTTTTGGACAGCAAATAAACATCTCTTTCTTCCTTATCTTCATATGTGGATTGTACAAATGTCCCATACACCTGCAATTAGACAAAATACAAAAAGTGTGTGAAGTATTTTTGTTCTGGATAACATAAATAGATTATTGAATAGTTTGCACTAGAAATCACCTGACAAATATGCATATATGCAATATTTTTGGTCATATCCAAGGTATTCATGTCCTCATCATCCTCCCCTTCTTGAAAATAAAGCCGTCCTCGGCGTTGCTTAATTTGAAATGTGGCTAACAAAAGAGACAAGGTGTACATGTTGTATATGTATATGTCATCCATTTTTACTTCCCTTGATTTTTGCATATATGACACATGAATAGATGAGTAACTTGCATAGTTCATAAAATCTAAAGCCAAAAAATTAGCACAAGAAGTAGAAGGCATGAAAATATTGCAACTCAGTTTGCACATATAAGTGAAGCTCTTATTCATTTCAAAAGATTGACAATGTTCATCATTAAACCATCCCAACATTGGTGAATAAACCTTACTTGCATCAAATTTACATGCTACAACATGCTTAAATAAGCAAACATGCAATAAGTCATTCAACACAGAATCATCACCAAGATTAGAGGTCATATCAAAATGATTAAACATTGGTTCTTTTGCATCAATAGTTAATTCAATGGGTGCACTCAAAATTGTTGGTATTTTAGTTGTTTGATCACATGGCAAAGTCAAATTATCAACGTAGTCCTCTAAAATAGGTGGTGATGAGAACATGACTACCTTGGATATGACCAAAAATATTGCATATATGCATATTTGTCAGGTGATTTCTAGTGCAAACTATTCAATAATCTATTTATGTTATCCAGAACAAAAATACTTCACACACTTTTGTGTTTTGTCTAATTGCAGGTGTATGGGACATTTGTACAATCCACATATGAAGATAAGGAAGAAAGAGATGTTTATTTGCTGTCCAAAAAGTTCTCTCACGTCACTTTTGGCCCAAGAGAAGATAGAGTCCAAGTCTCTCACGTTCTGGATTCAGATTCGGACTGCACAGACATACCTGACTCAAAACGCACACAAGTTTTTCATACGGACTCCGAATTGGGTGATTCTTTTTTTGTTGGAAACTAGATTTCGTGCACTTTCCAACCCAATAGGAATCACCTTCAAATTCGTCCGGAGCGTTGAGTTGTGGACGAAACAATCTGATGCTGCAGCAGAATCCGAGTCAAACTACAAGTCCAAAGGTGTTACATCACCTCCACTTGGGCCCATTGGCCTTGTACGACCTAGATTTAGTTTTAGGCTGCCTTGGGACGTCCTCCCACCTCCTTGGCCGCCACCCCTTGCTCCTATATAAGTAGATCCATCTAGTAGCTTTTCCTTGGGATTTGTTTAGTTAAAAGTTAGCCATTGCAACTTCGTGTACTTCGTTTGTGTCCAACGACCAGACCAAGACCGCTTACGGATCCCCACCTTTATCCATACTTCATACATACTCGCAATATTCAGATTGCTTTTATCATATTCTTGCTTGTTCTTCGATTGCTTGCAGGAATAGACCTTCGTGGTCAGGTTGATTGTGCTCCGGCGTGGTCAATAACCTCTCGGAGTTGGTTTAGCGATTGCTAAGGCGCAACGTCGTGCACGTTTGTAGTCGGATCGTCAAAGTCGTCTCCACCAAATCGATAGTTATCATCTCATCGAAAGATCGGGACACCCTCGCCTCTATCAAGTGGTATCAGTTTTCAGGTTGCTCGGTGAGAATTTCCAGTTTTCCTAGATTAGATTTATTTTCTTACCTATTGTCCAAGAAAAAGCCACACAAAAAAAAGTTAGATCTGTTCATCCTTTATCCAAGCCAGTCTGAGCCTTTGCAATTTTCTATTCATTGCTTGCATAGTTGAATTATCGGTTGCATCGTCGTGTAAGTTGCTGGTCTTAGCGTCTAGTTCCTTTAGAGTTTCGAGTTCTGTTCACATTAGTCACGCCGCCGCTGCATCATTATCCCTTCCGCTGTCCACCATCCCATCTATTAATTTCCACCACGTGCTACGCACTGTTCATTGTCATAATCATAGTTGAGGTCATTCACGTCTTCGCCTGATCCAATCTGCATCTTATCTAGCTTGTCTTGAAAAAAAAAGATAGAGAAAAAAAAGAGAAAAAAGGAAAAAAAAGAAAAAGAGAGAGAAGAAAAAGAAAAAAAAAGCGTGAGAAAAAAAGAGAGAAGAAAAAAAATTGGATCTATCTAGAATCAATCTCGTACCTGAATTCGGATTGGAATCTGTTTTGCGCACTGTTCAGTAAAACAGGTGTATCTTCCTCATACGAAGTCCGTTTTGGCTCCGTGAGTACTCAAATTGAAGCTAGCGACGAGCCGCATCTAAATATTTGCAGAAGCTAGTTCAATATTTGACACCTCAAAATCGGCTTCTAAATAGGTCTTTTTGCCCTCCGAAGTTCATGAACACAACTTGTTCCAATTTTTCAGGCCAGTTTTAGAATTCTTTGACTCCTCATATCAACTCGGAATTGAGTGATTCTTTTTGCATTGGAAAGCTTGAGTTAATAGCATTATTTGAACGAATTTATCAGAAAATTGTCTCAAACTTTTCAAGAGGAAAGTTGGAGAGAGAGTTGTTGTATATCCTGCTTGGCAGTTGTTTTTCATCATTATCTTCACTGCCGTTGTGATCTTCACTTATATCTTGCTGTCAAGAGCTACTTAGTATCCTTCATTGATGCTAGTTGTGCTACACCGTGACCTCATTAGTGTTCTAGGCTCGCGTTTCTAGTACGGTCTAGCCTAGGACCAGCACAGTACCGTCGTTGAGCGTTTATTCAACATTGCATCTTTGAATTGATTATTGCTAATCTTTTGCTACCATATATAGCCAACCCAGCTCCACATATTTCTACACCGTGTATACGTACGCTCCCCTGGCAATCGCTTTACTCAATATTCGGAGTTACTTGACACTGCTGGTTGCCGATCACCGCCTGCTGCATGGTAAGAACTTGTAAGACATTGATATTTGCTTTACTGTGAGCATTTTACCACCACATCCTAGTAGTTATAGGAACATTATTTTTGGGTTTTGTTTCTTGTTCTACTAATCATGACAGGATCCAGAGTCAATTCATGGGCTTTGTCGATCGCGGGAGACGTGCCACCACCTTTACAAATACCACAACTGTCACGAGAGGTGCACAAACATCCAAATGCACATGATCAGGTTAATGTATCTATACCATCATTTAATGGCCGTTTTAAACCTGCTTTATATATTGAATGGGAGTTCGACATAAAAATATATTTGCTTCCCATAATTTCAATGAACATAAAAAGGTTAAGGTTGCGGTTGGTTCTTTCACTGGTTATGCTTTGGTTTGGTGGAGTGAATATTGTCGGTTACACCCTGATTATATACCTACTACTTGGGATGATTTGAAACTTGCCATGCGACATACTTTCGTCCCTGCTTATTATACTCGTGACATGATTAAGAAGTTGCAACACTTAAAACAAGGTAGTGAAACTGTAACAAAATATTATGATGATTTACAAACTACCTTGTTGCATTCCTCTTTAGAAGAAAGTGAAGATGATTTTATGGATAGATTTTGGGGAGGATTAAACCGTGATATTCAAGAGATACTAATTCATGAAGAGTGTTATCTTATGGACCATTTGTTTCATCTTGCTTGCAAAGCTGAACAGGAAATAAAACGACGTGTTGGCCACGAGGAGAACAAGCGCACGGTGCACATTCCAAGAGTTGATATGATTGTTCCTTCAACTACTAGGCATACTATGACAACCACATCCGTTGTTGTCAGGACTACATCACCTCCACCATGTGACACATCGCCCCCGAGAGTGGCTACATCATCTGAGTTGATCATAAGAGGTAATGACAAAGGTACTGATCTTCCATCTCTACATGAGAATGATGAATGCCTTGTCAATTTGAATGCACCATCTGATGAGCTACCCACTACTTTGATCACACCACCTACTTTAGAGGACTACGTTGATAATTTGACTTTGCCATGTGATCAAACAACTGAAATACCAACAATTTTGAGTGCACCCATTGAATTAACTATTGATGCAAAAGAACCAATGTTTAATCATTTTGATATGACCTCTAATCTTGGTGATGATTCTGTGTTGAATGACTTATTGCATGTTTGCTTATTTAAGCATGTTGTAGCATGTAAATTTGATGCAAGTAAGGTTTATTCACCAATGTTGGGATGGTTTAATGATGAACATTGTCAATCTTTTGAAATGAATAAGAGCTTCACTTATATGTGCAAACTGAGTTGCAATATTTTCATGGCTTCTACTTCTTGTGCTAGTTTTTTGCATATATGACACATGAATAGATGAGTAACTTGCATAGTTCATAAAATCTAAAGCCAAAAAATTAGCACAAGAAGTAGAAGGCATAAAAAATATTGCAACTCAGTTTGCACATATAAGTGAAGCTCTTATTCATTTCAAAAGATTGACAATGTTCATCATTAAACCATCCCAACATTGGTGAATAAACCTTACTTGCATCAAAATTACATGCTACAACATGCTTAAATAAGCAAACATGCAATAAGTCATTCAACACAGAATCATCACCAAGATTAGAGGTCATATCAAAATGATTAAACATTGGTTCTTTTGCATCAATAGTTAATTCAATGGGTGCACTCAAAATTGTTGGTATTTCAGTTGTTTGATCACATGGCAAAGTCAAATTATCAACGTAGTCCTCTAAAATAGGTGGTGTGATCAAAGTAGTGGGTAGCTCATCAGATGGTGCATTCAAATTGACAAGGCATTCATCATTCTCATGTAGAGATGGAAGATCAGTACCTTTGTCATTACCTCTTATGATCAACTCAGATGATGTAGCCACTCTCGGGGGCGATGTGTCACATGGTGGAGGTGATGTAGTCCTGACAACAATGGATGTGGTTGTCATAGTATGCCTAGTAGTTGAAGGAACAATCATATCAACTCTTGGAATGTGCACCATGCGCTTGTTCTCCTCGTGGCCAACACGTTGTTTTATTTCCTGTTCATCTTTGCAAGCAAGATGAAATAAATGGTCCATAGGATAACACTCTTCATGAATTAGTATCTCTTGAATATCACGGTTTAATCCTCCCTAAAATCTATCCATAAAATCATCTTCACTTTCTTCTAAAGAGGAATGCAACAAGGTAGTTTGTAAATCATCATAATATTTTGTTACAGTTTCACTACCTTGTTTTAAGTATTGCAACTTCTTAATCATGTCACTAGTATAATAAGCAGGGACGAAAGTATGTCGCATGGCAAGTTTCAAATCATCCCAAGTAGTAGGTATATAATCAGGGTGTAACCGACAATATTCACTCCACCAAACCAAAGCATAACCAGTGAAAGAACCAACCGCAACCTTAACCTTTTTATGTTCATCGAAATTATGGGAAGCAAATATATTTTTTATGTCGAACTCCCATTCAATATATAAAGCAGGTTTAAAACGGCCATTAAATGGTGATATAGATACATTAACCTGATCATGTGCATTTGGATGTTTGTGCACCTCTCGTGACGGTTGTGGTATTTGCAAAGGTGGTGGCACGTCTCCCGCGATCGACAAAGCCCATGAATTGACTCTGGATCCTGTCATGATTAGTAGAACAAGAAACAAAACCCAAAAATAATGTTCCTATAACTACTAGGATGTGGTGGTAAAACGCTCACAGTAAAGCAAATATCAATGTCTTACAAGTTCTTACCATGCAGCAGGTGGTGATCGGCAACCAGCGGTGTCAAGTAACTCCGAATATTGAGTAAAGCGATTGCCAGGGGAGCGTACGTATACACGGTGTAGAAATATGTGGAGCTGGGTTGGCTATATATGGTAGCAAAAGATTAGCAATAATCAATTCAAAGATGCAATGTTGAATAAACGCTCAACGACGGTACTGTGCTGGTCCTAGGCTAGACCGGACTAGAGACGCGAGCCTAGAACACTAATGAGGTCACGGCGTAGCACAACTAGCATCAATGAAGGATACTAAGTAGCTCTTGACAGCAAGATATAAGTGAAGATCACAACGGCAGTGAAGATAATGATGAAAAACAACTGCCAAGCAGGATATACAACAACTTTGTCTCCAACTTTCCTCTGAAAAAGTTTGTGCCGATTTTTTTGATTTTTTTCTCCTTTTTTTTCTCTGACTTTTTTTTTCTCTTTTTTTTTCTCTCGTTTTTTTTCTCCCTCTTTCCAAAACAAACTAGATAAGATGCAAATTGGATCAAGTGAAGATGTGAACGATCTCAACTATTATTATGACAATGAATGGTGGGTAGCACGTGGTGGAAATTGATGGATGGGTAGTGGACAGCGAAGAGATAATGATGCAGCGGTGGCGTGACTAATGTGAACAGAACTCGAAACTCTAAACGAACTAGACACTAAGACCAGCAACTCGACACGACGATGCAACCGATAATTCAACTATGCAAGCAATGAAAAGAAAATTGCAAAGGCTCAGACTGGCTTGGACCAAGGATGAATAGATCTAACACTTTTTTGTGGCTTTTTCTTGGACAATAGGTAAGAAAATAAATCTAATCTAGGAAAACTGGAAATTCTCACCGAGCAACCTGAAAACTGATACCACTTGATAGAGGCGGGGTGTCCCGATCTTTCGATGAGATGATAACTATCGATTTGGTGGAGACGACTTTGACGATCCGACTACAAACGTGCACGACGTTGCGCCTTAGCAATCTCTAAACCAACTCCGAGAGGTTATTGACCACGCCGGAGCACAATCAACCTGACCACGAAGGTCTATTCCTGCAAGCAATCGAAGAACAAGCAAGAATATGATAAAAGCAATCTGAATATTGCGAGTATGTATGAAGTATGGATAAAGGTGGGGATCCGTAAGCGGTCTTGGTCTGGTCGTTGGACACAGACGAAGTACACGAAGTTGCAATGGCTAACTTTTAACTAAACAAATCCCAAGGAAAAGCTACTAGATGGATCTACTTATATAGGAGCAAGGGGTGGCGGCCAAGGAGGTGGGAGGACGTCCCAAGGCAGCCTAAAACTAAATCTAGGTCGTACAAGGCCAATGGGCCCAAGTGGAGGTGATGTAACACCTTTGGACTTGTAGTTTGACTCGGATTCTGCTGCAGCATCAGATTGTTTCGTCCACAACTCAACGCTCCGGACGAATTTGAAGGTGATTCCAATTGGGTTGGAAAGTGCACGAAATCTAGTTTCCAACAAAAAAAGAATCACCCAATTCGGAGTCCGTATGAAAAACTTGTGTGCGTTTTGAGTCAGCTATGTCTGTGCAGTCCGAATCTGAATCCAGAACGTGAGAGACTTGGACTCTATCTTTTCTTGGGCCAAAAGTGACGTGAGAGAACTTTTTGGACAGCAAATAAACATCTCTTTCTTCCTTATCTTCATATGTGGATTGTACAAATGTCCCATACACCTGCAATTAGACAAAACACAAAAAGTGTGTGAAGTATTTTTGTTCTGGATAACATAAATAGATTATTGAATAGTTTGCACTAGAAATCACCTGACAAATATGCATATATGCAATATTTTTGGTCATATCCAAGGTATTCATGTCCTCATCAGGAGATAAGGAGTGAAACAGGGAAGCGGGGAAGGAGACACCTGTTGCATTAAGATTCGCATGGACAGTTGGTGAGCGCTGGAGTGGGTCTCACGATCGGGTCCGTACGACTCGGTAGTATAGGATTTTTTTTTCCGTATGGGACTGCTATGGACCATGATGGAACATTTAGGGTGACACAGTTTTCAGAAATCTTTTTCATTCTCATAGTGTATCTTAGGGAAAATGGACTTTCAATCAACTTCATAGTGGATCTTAGGAAAAAAACTCCTATGCCACTAATTAAAAAATCCTATTATACAACACCGACAAGTGCGACCATGTTTTCATCAAAACAATATTACTAATTCTTTTGGTTGCAATGAAACACCGAAAACCTGGCTCGAGTACATTTGAAATTTAACATTGTCGGCTATTACATACTTGTAAAATTACATACTCATATATCAAGCTTTCAAAGTATAAGTATTTTTCAGTTCTGGACAGATTCAAGAGACTGAAAGAATATTATCCTATTTAGTTAAAATTAAATAGCCTAATCTTCTATCAGATTTACATGGGCCTTAGGGTATAGAACAGACTTATAGTTGGATAGTAATTTGTGAAAACAGAGTAACCAGTGATAATCAAATCCATTACTGCATCAAGGTACTTTTTCACATGATCATGCCATAAAGACATTCCGGATTTGCAGAAGAAAGGTAGGAAACTCCTACAAAGCAGCAAGCAAAATACCTAGATTCAGAGCAGCTGGGAACGAATAAATTCAGAAATAGATAATTAGTAAACATTGAGATTGCACGTGTTCTATTGCTACCTGCCTTCTCTTGTTAAGTAACATATTCAAAGACAGATAGTAGCTCGCTGATTAGTAGGTGGTGGTGTTCTAGATGCTCGTCCCTTCTCACCTTGGGCTCTCTGAATAAGTGATTATGTATTACCAAATCCAATGATGGCTAGCTCCATGAAGATCATACATGTACAACTGCAAGCAAGCAAGCCAGCTGTTAGATCTATTTGTCCATATAAGATAGGAGTAGGAATGCATGCATATCCTGCTATATGTCATTCAAAATTTCATTTTTCTAATATGCTAGCCTGCTAATTGCATTGGGACAAATTTGTAGAAGAAGCTAATTAGGGCATCTCCAATGCAAGAGTGCTTGTTCGGCGCTTAGGCAATAAAAAGTAATAATAATGGAATTAGCATCGATCTATCAGCATGCTTAAGTGAGTTTCGTAGTGGAGTGTTCCTTGCAGTTCAGGAGCACACCACGGATTCTTGGTCATTTAAATAAAGAGCTTTTTCTCACTTACTCTATTATAATGTGATTGCTAGATCATGTACTAAGTGTGTTGAAAAGAGAAGTTATTTTGCAGTCAAAATAAAAAAAACACGGGTAATCCAAACCAAACCAAGATCTGAGGTGGTGACGAACACTCACCCCAACCTTGTCGAGCTTGCCCTTATTCAGAACCTTGAAAAGGGTGAATCCAGCGAGCGTCTCGAACAACATCAACATCTCCAACAAAGCAGCAACTCAACTCACCTAGATAAAAGCACACCACACAATGAAATCAAAACAAAGACCAAAAATTGCAAAGACATGAGAAATGATCAGCATGGCAATATTGTTCAGCAGTCAAATAGTGCAAAAATGATACATTGAGAAATCTATATTGGCCTATAACACATGAATATTCCAACGTTTGTCCTGGGACTGCATCGACCACAATACAAAAAACATTGAATAAATTTGACACATCTTGTCAGTGGAATAAATTTAGAACATATTGTACAATAAATTTGACACATCTCGTCAGTGGAATAAAGTTCGAAGTTATTGTACACCTTTTGTTATGTGTCCATCATAGTTCAATGCATCACAATAGTTTTCATTTGCTATCATATTTAGTTTTATTAACCATTGCGGATTGTATCATGTTGCATGCAGTACACCATAGACTCCGAAGCACAACAATGAAATGTGTGATTAACCATAGAGGATGATAGTAATAATAAACAGAAACATTATTCACAAGAAAAGGAAAGAGTGTCCAACATTGCAAATAAAAGATAGACCAGACAGAAAATCAAAAGCTTGTAGACATAACACAAATAGTTAGTACCCAGACCTTAGGATCGGAAATGACTTAGATTTATTTTTTTCTCCTTAGATTGCAAGGAGCGTATCATTAGATTACTTAGTACTGCTCATAAAAAAGGTCCAAGTGCAACTACTCACAGGCCTGCAGGCAACCAATAGTGTCTCTAGTTGTACTCCTCGGTGAATCCGGACATTGGGCAGGTTGTCGATGGACGCCCTCGGCATATGCCGTTGGTGCCCTCGATCTCGACGAGTCCACTGCATTCACCCGACCATCAATATTTTGCATCAAATATCAGAGAATCCTATAAATACATATATCAGGAAGCTGTTCTAAGAGTATAGTAACATAATCCAATAATTAATATATTGACAACACTATTGCTTGAAGGGTCCAATCAGAAGCTCCTAATTATTTTAGTCTGCCAGGCAATCTCTATGTACTACAATCTTCAACCATGTTCTGTAACCAACTTATTCACTGATAATGAGAAGGAATAACTATCTGAGTAGCTGAGGAGGGCAGCGAGTAGGATGGCTTGTATACACTAAAATCCAATCTTGTTCAGTGATGGGATATGCATCATACATGTCCCTAAAGCTGCAATGCCAATGATTTGTTCTAATACGGTTCCTGAAATTTATGATACGATATAAAATCATTTTGAGTAGTAGGCATCCACACCATAACTGTGTCAAGCAGCAAGCAAAAGTCACACTCCAATTTTGAAGCGTACAAAATCCGAGCTCTGAGGCTGAACTTATTTAGAAACTTAATAACTAAACTATATATGTGAGCTAGTAACCTCTCCCATACACTGAATAGGAAATACTGTTAGTAAAAGGAGACAACAAGACAACCAATATGCCCAAGTACCAGAGAATGAAATAACCCGAATAAACTGTAAAAGATGAGGAAAAACTACAGAAAAAAGAAAAAAGAATGATGACTTCAACAAATTGTAGAGAGGACAGAAGCAGTCTCAAATTATTTATGCTTTCTGAGTTGAATTACTACTTCCAAAGCAAATGGCCAAGCTGGTTGTAGGAAGGAACACCCAAAACATGACAATAAAAGGGCCAAGCTAGCTGTAAGAAGAAGGAGCTCACAGGCAAGATGCAACCAGAAGTGAATAGGGAGTCCGACAGCTTATTTTCATCTCCTCCCATGCTGCTCCTCGATGGTTCGCCTCCTCCCATGACGGTGCCCGACGGAATTGGCCGGTCAGAATTTGCTATTCAACCATTTCTCTTCTTCTTTGTAGTTCTAATTGAATATGGTACAATGATTTATCCACTATTTTAATCTTATATTGGAGCCTAAACGTACATGGAGCGTTTCATTTACATTCACCTTTGATTCTTTGGCTTTTTTATCATTATGGTTTGTGATTACATGACTATAGAAATCACAAGTAACTTTTATATCAATTTCCATGATTTTAGTCGCCTTGTGGCGCAGTGGCAATGTTTCATGACTACCGCTCTAGCATTGAATCGATGCAAGTTAATTGATATTATTTTGTAAAAATAGCTAGATATGGTTATCAAAATAATATCCAACAACAAGTGGATATGTCGTCTTTGCAATAGCCCAGTGAAACAAGAAGCATGAAAAAAACTAAATAAGAATACAGTCTAGAGTATATTATATAACGTATTACTCTTGGGCATGTATATAACATTAAATCTGAAATGTTAGACCTTTGCCAGGTGACTTCCATCTGAACACAAAGATATGCAAATTTAGAAGTACCATAAGAATAATGACTCTTTAGAAGTACCAGAATAATAATGGCCCCATATACCAGGAAAGCAAATAGATGTGATGATTTACTGTTTATTGGCTGATTATCTACTTTTCAACAGTTTCGGTGTGAATTGTTAGCAAAATTTGATTCTCCATATAGTTGATGTGTTCTCCAATAAAATAAATGATTTGGCTTTTTTATCATTATGTTTTGTGATTACATGACTATAGAAATCACAAGTAACTTTTATATCAATTTCCATGATTTTAATCGCCTTGTGGCGCAGTGGCAATGTTTCATGACTACCGCTCTAGCATTGAACCGATGCAAGTTAATTGATATTATTTTGTAAAAATAGCTAGATATGGTTATCAAAATAATATACAACTCCAAGTGGATATGTCGTCTTTGCAATAGCCCAGTGAAACAAGAAGCATGAAAAAAACTAAATAAGAATACAGTCTAGAGTATATTATATAACGTATTACTCTTGGGCATGTATATAACATTAAATCTGAAATGTTAGACCTTTGCCAGGTGACTTCCATCTGAACACAAAGATAAGCAAATTTAGAAGAACCATAAGAATAATGACTCTTTAGAAGTACCAGAATAATAATGGCCCCATATACCAGGAAAGCAAATAGATGTGATGATTTACTGTTTATTGGCTGATTATCTACTTTTCAACAGTTTCGGTGTGAATTGTCAGCAAAATTTGATTCTCCATATAGTTGATGTGTTCTCCAATAAAATAAACGATTTGGCTTTTTTATCATTATGGTTTGTGATTACATGACTATAGAAATCACAAGTAACTTTTATATCAATTTCCATGATTTTAATCGCCTTGTGGCGCAGTGGCAATGTTTCATGACTACCGCTCTAGCATTGAATCGATGCAAGTTAATTGATATTATTTTGTAAAAATAGCTAGATATGGTTATCAAAATAATATCCAACTCCAAGTGGATAGGTCGTCTTTGCAATAGCCCAGTGAAACAAGAAGCATGAAAAAAACTAAATAAGAATACAGTCTAGAGTATATTATATAACGTATTACTCTTGGGCATGTATATAACATTAAATCTGAAATGTTAGACCTTTGCCAGGTGACTTCCATCTGAACACAAAGATATGCAAATTCAGAAATACCATAAGAATAATGACTCTTTAGAAGTACCAAGATAATAATGGCCCCATATACGAGGAAAGCAAATAGATGTGATGATTTACTGTTTATTGGCTGATTATCTACTTTTCAACAGTTTCGGTGTGAATTGTCAGCAAAATTTGATTCTCCATATAGTTGATGTGTTCTCCAATAAAATAAACGATTTGGCTTTTTTATCATTATGTTTTGTGATTACATGACTATAGAAATCACAAGTAACTTTTATATCAATTTCCATGATTTTAATCGCCTTGTGGCGCAGTGGCAATGTTTCATGACTACCGCTCTAGCATTGAATCGATGCAAGTTAATTGATATTATTTTGTAAAAATAGCTAGATATGGTTATCAAAATAATATCCAACTCCAAGTGGATATGTCGTCTTTGCAATAGCCCAGTGAAACAAGAAGCATGAAAAAAACTAAATAAGAATACAATCTAGAGTATATTATATAACGTATTACTCTTGGGCATGTATATAACATTAAATCTGAAATGTTAGACCTTTGCCAGGTGACTTCCATCTGAACACAAAGATATGCAAATTCAGAAATACCATAAGAATAATGACTCTTTAGAAGTACCAAGATAATAATGGCCCCATATACCAGGAAAGCAAATAGATGTGATGATTTACTGTTTATTGGCTGATTATCTACTTTTCAACAGTTTCGGTGTGAATTGTCAGCAAAATTTGATTCTCCATATAGTTGATGTGTTCTCCAATAAAATAAATGATTTGGCTTTTTTATGATTATGTTTTGTGATTACATGACTATAGAAATCACAAGTAACTTTTATATCAATTTCCATGATTTTAATCGCCTTGTGGCGCAGTGGCAATGTTTCATGACTACCGCTCTAGCATTGAACCGATGCAAGTTAATTGATATTATTTTGTAAAAATAGCTAGATATGGTTATCAAAATAATATACAACTCCAAGTGGATATGTCGTCTTTGCAATAGCCCAGTGAAACAAGAAGCATGAAAAAAACTAAATAAGAATACAGTCTAGAGTATATTATATAACGTATTACTCTTGGGCATGTATATAACATTAAATCTGAAATGTTAGACCTTTGCCAGGTGACTTCCATCTGAACACAAAGATAAGCAAATTTAGAAGTACCATAAGAATAATGACTCTTTAGAAGTACCAGAATAATAATGGCCCCATATACCAGGAAAGCAAATAGATGTGATGATTTACTGTTTATTGGCTGATTATCTACTTTTCAACAGTTTCGGTGTGAATTGTCAGCAAAATTTGATTCTCCATATAGTTGATGTGTTCTCCAATAAAATAACCGATTTGGCTTTTTTATCATTATGGTTTGTGATTACATGACTATAGAAATCACAAGTAACTTTTATATCAATTTCCATGATTTTAATCGCCTTGTGGCGCAGTGGCAATGTTTCATGACTACCGCTCTAGCATTGAATCGATGCAAGTTAATTGATATTATTTTGTAAAAATAGCTAGATATGGTTATCAAAATAATATCCAACTCCAAGTGGATATGTCGTCTTTGCAATAGCCCAGTGAAACAAGAAGCATGAAAAAAACTAAATAAGAATACAGTCTAGAGTATATTATATAACGTATTACTCTTGGGCATGTATATAACATTAAATCTGAAATGTTAGACCTTTGCCAGGTGACTTCCATCTGAACACAAAGATATGCAAATTCAGAAATACCATAAGAATAATGACTCTTTAGAAGTACCAAGATAATAATGGCCCCATATACCAGGAAAGCAAATAGATGTGATGATTTACTGTTTATTGGCTGATTATCTACTTTTCAACAGTTTCGGTGTGAATTGTCAGCAAAATTTGATTCTCCATATAGTTGATGTGTTCTCCAATAAAATAAATGATTTGGCTTTTTTATCATTATGTTTTGTGATTACATGACTATAGAAATCACAAGTAACTTTTATATCAATTTCCATGATTTTAATCGCCTTGTGGCGCAGTGGCAATGTTTCATGACTACCGCTCTAGCATTGAACCGATGCAAGTTAATTGATATTATTTTGTAAAAATAGCTAGATATGGTTATCAAAATAATATACAACTCCAAGTGGATATGTCGTCTTTGCAATAGCCCAGTGAAACAAGAAGCATGAAAAAAACTAAATAAGAATATAGTCTAGAGTATATTATATAACGTATTACTCTTGGGCATGTATATAACATTAAATCTGAAATGTTAGACCTTTGCCAGGTGACTTCCATCTGAACACAAAGATAAGCAAATTTAGAAGTACCATAAGAATAATGACTCTTTAGAAGTACCAGAATAATAATGGCCCCATATACCAGGAAAGCAAATAGATGTGATGATTTACTGTTTATTGGCTGATTATCTACTTTTCAACAGTTTCGGTGTGAATTGTCAGCAAAATTTGATTCTCCATATAGTTGATGTGTTCTCCAATAAAATAACCGATTTGGCTTTTTTATCATTATGGTTTGTGATTACATGACTATAGAAATCACAAGTAACTTTTATATCAATTTCCATGATTTTAATCGCCTTGTGGCGCAGTGGCAATGTTTCATGACTACCGCTCTAGCATTGAATCGATGCAAGTTAATTGATATTATTTTGTAAAAATAGCTAGATATGGTTATCAAAATAATATCCAACTCCAAGTGGATATGTCGTCTTTGCAATAGCCCAGTGAAACAAGAAGCATGAAAAAAACTAAATAAGAATACAGTCTAGAGTATATTATATAACGTACTACTCTTGGGCATGTATATAACATTAAATCTGAAATGTTAGACCTTTGCCAGGTGACTTCCATCTGAACACAAAGATATGCAAATTCAGAAATACCATAAGAATAATGACTCTTTAGAAGTACCAAGATAATAATGGCCCCATATACCAGGAAAGCAAATAGATGTGATGATTTACTGTTTATTGGCTGATTATCTACTTTTCAACAGTTTCGGTGTGAATTGTCAGCAAAATTTGATTCTCCATATAGTTGATGTGTTCTCCAATAAAATAAATGATTTGGCTTTTTTATCATTATGTTTTGTGATTACATGACTATAGAAATCACAAGTAACTTTTATATCAATTTCCATGATTTTAATCGCCTTGTGGCGCAGTGGCAATGTTTCATGACTACCGCTCTAGCATTGAACCGATGCAAGTTAATTGATATTATTTTGTAAAAATAGCTAGATATGGTTATCAAAATAATATCCAACTCCAAGTGGATATGTCGTCTTTGCAATAGCCCAGTGAAACAAGAAGCATGAAAAAAACTAAATAAGAATACAGTCTAGAGTATATTATATAATGTATTACTCTTGGGCATGTATATAACATTAAATCTGAAATGTTAGACCTTTGCCAGGTGACTTCCATCTGAACACAAAGATATGCAAATTTAGAAGTACCATAAGAATAATGACTCTTTAGAAGTACCAAGATAATAATGGCCCCATATACCAGGAAAGCAAATAGATGTGATGATTTACTGTTTATTGGCTGATTATCTACTTTTCAACAGTTTCGGTGTGAATTGTCAGCAAAATTTGATTGTCCATATAGTTGATGTGTTCTCCAATAAAATAAACGATTTGGCTTTTTTATCATTATGTTTTGTGATTACATGACTATAGAAATCGCAAGTAACTTTTATATCAATTTCCATGATTTTAATCGCCTTGTGGCGCAGTGGCAATGTTTCATGACTACCGCTCTAGCATTGAATCGATGCAAGTTAATTGATATTATTTTGTAAAAATAGCTAGATATGGTTATCAAAATAATATCCAACTCCAAGTGGATATGTCGTCTTTGCAATAGCCCAGTGAAACAAGAAGCATGAAAAAAACTAAATAAGAATACAGTCTAGAGTATATTATATAACGTATTACTCTTGGGCATGTATATAACATTAAATCTGAAATGTTAGACCTTTGCCAGGTGACTTCCATCTGAACACAAAGATATGCAAATTCAGAAATACCATAAGAATAATGACTCTTTAGAAGTACCAAGATAATAATGGCCCCATATACCAGGAAAGCAAATAGATGTGATGATTTACTGTTTATTGGCTGATTATCTACTTTTCAACAGTTTCGGTGTGAATTGTCAGCAAAATTTGATTCTCCATATAGTTGATGTGTTCTCCAATAAAATAAATGATTTGGCTTTTTTATCATTATGTTTTGTGATTACATGACTATAGAAATCACAAGTAACTTTTATATCAATTTCCATGATTTTAATCGCCTTGTGGCGCAGTGGCAATGTTTCATGACTACCGCTCTAGCATTGAACCGATGCAAGTTAATTGATATTATTTTGTAAAAATAGCTAGATATGGTTATCAAAATAATATACAACTCCAAGTGGATATGTCGTCTTTGCAATAGCCCAGTGAAACAAGAAGCATGAAAAAAACTAAATAAGAATACAGTCTAGAGTATATTATATAACGTATTACTCTTGGGCATGTATATAACATTAAATCTGAAATGTTAGACCTTTGCCAGGTGACTTCCATCTGAATACAAAGATAAGCAAATTTAGAAGTACCATAAGAATAATGACTCTTTAGAAGTACCAGAATAATAATGGCCCCATATACCAGGAAAGCAAATAGATGTGATGATTTACTGTTTATTGGGTGATTATCTACTTTTCAACAGTTTCGGTGTGAATTGTCAGCAAAATTTGATTCTCCATATAGTTGATGTGTTCTCCAATAAAATAACCGATTTGGCTTTTTTATCATTATGGTTTGTGATTACATGACTATAGAAATCACAAGTAACTTTTATATCAATTTCCATGATTTTAATCGCCTTGTGGCGCAGTGGCAATGTTTCATGACTACCGCTCTAGCATTGAATCGATGCAAGTTAATTGATATTATTTTGTAAAAATAGCTAGATATGGTTATCAAAATAATATCCAACTCCAAGTGGATATGTCGTCTTTGCAATAGCCCAGTGAAACAAGAAGCATGAAAAAAACTAAATAAGAATACAGTCTAGAGGTTATTATATAACGTATTACTCTTGGGCATGTATATAACATTAAATCTGAAATGTTAGACCTTTGCCAGGTGACTTCCATCTGAACACAAAGATATGCAAATTTAGAAGTACCATAAGAATAATGACTCTTTAGAAGTACCAAGATAATAATGGCCCCATATACCAGGAAAGCAAATAGATGTGATGATTTACTGTTTATTGGCTGATTATCTACTTTTCAACAGTTTCGGTGTGAATTGTCAGCAAAATTTGATTCTCCATATAGTTGATGTGTTCTCCAATAAAATAAACGATTTGGCTTTTTTATCATTATGTTTTGTGATTACATGACTATAGAAATCACAAGTAACTTTTATATCAATTTCCATGATTTTAATCGCCTTGTGGCGCAGTGGCAATGTTTCATCACTACAGCTCTAGCATTGAATCGATGCAAGTTAATTGATATTATTTTGTAAAAATAGCTAGATATGGTTATCAAAATAATATCCAACTCCAAGTGGATATGTCGTCTTTGCAATAGCCCAGTGAAACAAGAAGCATGAAAAAAACTAAATAAGAATACAGTCTAGAGTATATTATATAACGTATTACTCTTGGGCATGTATATAACATTAAATCTGAAATGTTAGACCTTTGCCAGGTGACTTCCATCTGAACACAAAGATATGCAAATTTAGAAGTACCATAAGAATAATGACTCTTTAGAAGTACCAGAATAATAATGGCCCCATATACCAGGAAAGCAAATAGATGTGATGATTTACTGTTTATTGGCTGATTATCTACTTTTCAACAGTTTCGCTGTGAATTGTCAGCAAAATTTGATTCTCCATATAGTTGATGTGTTCTCCAATAAAATAACCGATTTGGCTTTTTTATCATTATGGTTTGTGATTACATGACTATAGAAATCAAAAGTAACTTTTATATCAATTTCCATGATTTTAATCGCCTTGTGGCGCAGTGGCAATGTTTCATGACTACCGCTCTAGCATTGAATCGATGCAAGTTAATTGATATTATTTTGTAAAAATAGCTAGATATGGTTATCAAAATAATATCCAACTCCAAGTGGATATGTCGTCTTTGCAATAGCCCAGTGAAACAAGAAGCATGAAAAAAACTAAATAAGAATACAGTCTAGAGTATATTATATAACGTATTACTCTTGGGCATGTATATAACATTAAATCTGAAATGTTAGACCTTTGCCAGGTGACTTCCATCTGAACACAAAGATATGCAAATTTAGAAGTACCATAAGAATAATGACTCTTTAGAAGTACCAGAATAATAATGGCCCCATATACCAGGGAAGCAAATAGATGTGATGATTTACTGTTTATTGGCTGATTATCTACTTTTCAACAGTTTCGGTGTGAATTGTCAGCAAAATTTGATTCTCCATATAGTTGATGTGTTCTCCAATAAAATAAACGATTTGGCTTTTTTATCATTATGGTTTGTGATTACATGACTATAGAAATCACAAGTAACTTTTATATCAATTTCCATGATTTTAATCGCCTTGTGGCGCAGTGGCAATGTTTCATGACTACCGCTCTAGCATTGAATCGATGCAAGTTAATTGATATTATTTTGTAAAAATAGCTAGATATGGTTATCAAAATAATATCCAACTCCAAGTGGATATGTCGTCTTTGCAATAGCCCAGTGAAACAAGAAGCATGAAAAAAACTAAATAAGAATACAGTCTAGAGTATATTATATAACGTATTACTCTTGGGCATGTTGTAACGCCCCGAGACCGATGTGCCAGGTGTCGTTCAGTTATTCGCCGTTGTTTCCTTGTCATTGCTTGCGTGTCATGCATCTCATATCATGTCATCATGCGCATTTCATTTGCATACATGTTCGTCTCATGCATCCGAGCATTTTCCCCGTTGTCCGTTTTGCATTCCGGCGCTTCGTTCTCCTCCGGTGGTCATCTCTAGCTTTCTTTCGTGTTTGGGAATTAAACATTTCCGGATTGGACCGAGACTTGCCAAGCGGCCTTGCTTTACTACCGGTAGACCGCCTGTCAAGTTTCGTATCATTTGGACTTCGTTTGATACTCCAACGGTTAACCGAGGGACCGAAAAGGCCTCGTGTGTGTTGCAGCCCAACACCCCCAAAATTTGGCCCAAAACCCACCAAACTCTGCTCCATGTCCTAGAGCGTTCGATCACGATCGTGTGGGTGAAAACCGCACCTCATTTGGACTCTCCTAGCTCCACTTATGCCTATTAATACCCCCTCCATTCGGATCTCTTCTTCCCCCGTCCGAAACCCTAGTTTTTTTTTAAAAAAAGATCTCCATCGACGGACGTGTCCGCCCCCGGCCGGACAGCGTCCGCCGCCGCAGCCCGCCCACTCGGGGGCCGCCACGTCACCCCCGCCGCCGCCGCCTCCCA
>NW_021265232.1:43373-55833 GCF_002162155.2 Triticum dicoccoides
GGCCCGGGAGCCCGCATCCGGCCCCCGCGGCCCGGTGAGCTCCGGCGCCGCCGCGGGCCGCCTCCCCGCCGCCGCTCGCCTCCCCGGTCCGGCAGCGCCCCGCCGCGCCGTTCCACGGCATCCCCGACGCCGGCCGACCCCGCCGCCGTCCGCGCCTCCCCGCCGGCGACTCACCGACCCCGCCGCCCTCTCCCTCCCGGCCGGCGAGCCCCTCCTCCGCGCCAAGTCCGACGCCGGCGAGCTCCAAGTCGGGCCGGTGAACCTCGGGAGTCGCGCCACTGCTACAGTGCGGCTGGATCTAGATCTGGGTTGACCTCTCTTCCCCGAAACCCTAATTTTCGTGCTATCTTTGACTGCTTGTATCTTCGCAACCGTAGCTCCGTTTTGGGCATATGATATATCAAACTCTTCGCCTCGACATGTACATCATTTCATTCCATTGCATCATTTGCATTTGAGGTCATCTTGATGCCCAAAATGCTGTTAGAAAGAGGCTTCGTGAGTTAAATTGCAGATCCGTTAGTTCATCATGCACTTTTGTCATTTTTGCCATGTTTAATTCGTGCATGATATGCCTGTGCCCCTTTGGGATGAATTGTGAAGCATTTTGTCTTCTTTCCAGAGGTGCACCCATTCATTTTTAGGATGTGTGTGTTGTCTTGTGCAAGCTTGCGAAGAGAGGTACCTGAGATTGCAGATTTCAGGGACTTAGTGATTTTCACTAAGTCTGGGATATTTTAGTTCATGATGCTATATGTCCAGCTTGTTTCCTAGTGATCCGTGCCTCTTTTGAGGATGATCAGTAAGGGAGTTTTGATATTTATGTTATGCTCTTTCCATCCCTGTCTTTGTTTACATATGTGGAGTGCTCTAGGTTGACTCAATCGAGCTCAACTTTTGCTTCGTTGTTAATCTGGGCAGATCGTCAACTTGTTTGCGATTTTGCCGATGCTACCGTTAGTGTTCCATTCATGCTATGCCTTTGTTCTTGCCATGTGTACCTAGCACTTTGTGCCCTCTTGCTGGTTATATGCTTTCCTTGCCATGACTTGCACCGTAGTGAGTGCATCGAGCTCGTTTACATGCCTTCGTGAGTTATATTTCAGCATGTCTCAGTTTTCACTAAGTCTGAAAACTGATTGTGTTCGAGCTATGTTCGTGAGCTCGGTAGAGTATTTTGTGAACCCTTTTGGCCCCAGGTCACTTTGGGTGTTTTGTTAAGCTTGTTGAGTAGCTCCATGCCATGTTCTTACTTGTCATGTTCAGGTTTTCTATCATGTTGTTTTGCTGCTCCGAAGAGAGCATCGTGATCTGAAATTTCAGACTAGTGTTAATTTCACTAAGTCTGGAATCTGTTTTGCATTTGCGTTTTAGCCATGCTTGTTTGAACCTCTTAATGGATGAATTTGCCTATGGCTCAGTGCTAGTGTTTTGTTAACCATCTTGTGTACATCACTGCCATGTATTTTGTTTTCATGTTTGGTGGCTGTAGCATGTTTATTTCATTGCATTTAGATGCCTACTTGCTGCAAATCGCATACCGGTGTCATATCTTAAAACGCTTGCCATTTCTAAACCGTAGCTCCGATTCCTATGATCTTTATATCGTTTTCAAGCGATTTCATCCCCTCTATCCAGTGACACACTTGGTTTTCCAAGTTGATGCCAGGTTCATGCATTTCCTGTCATATCTTGCATTTTGCATCCCGCATCGCATCCCGCATAGCATATCGTCATTTCATCATATTGCTTGGTCTTGCCCGTGGTTGATTGTATCCTTGTTGCTTGTTTGTCTTGTTGGGTAGAGCCAGGAGACGAGTTCGCTACCGAGGAGCCCGTTGAGTTCGCTTGTGAGGATCCAGTCAACTCTGACAATTGTGCAGGCAAGATGATCATACCCTCGAAATCACTACTATCTTTGCTATGCTAGTTTGCTCGCTCTTTTGCCATGCCAATGCTACGATGCCTACCACTTGCTTGTCAGCCACCCAAATTGCCATGTTCAGCCTCTAACCCACCAATGTCCTAGCAAACCGTTGATTGGCTATGTTACCGCTTTGCTCAGCCCCTCTTATAGCGTTGTTAGTTGCAGGTGAAGATCGAAGTTTGTTCCTTGTTGGAACATGGAGATGTTGTTCCTTGTTGGAACATTTGTTTACTTGTTTGGGATATCACAATATATCTTATTTAATTAATGCATCTATATACTTGGTAAAGGGTGGAAGGCTCGGCCTTATGCCTGGTGTTTTGTTCCACTCTTGCCGCCCTAGTTTCCGTCATATCGGTGTTATGTTCCCGGATTTTGCGTCCCTTACGCGGTTGGGCTATAATGGGAACCCCTTGACAGTTCGCCTTAAGTAAAGCTCTTCCAGCAATGCCCAACATTGGTTTTACCATTTGCCACCTAGCCTCTTTTTCCCTTGGGTTTCGGAGACTCAAGGGTCATCATTATTTTACCCCCCCCCCCGGGCCAGTGCTCCTCTGAGTGTTGGTCCGAACTGGGCAGCCTGCGGGGCCACCTCGGGGAAACTTGAGGGTTGGTTCTACTCGTAGCTTGACCTATCTGAGTGTGCCCTGAGAAAGAGATATGTGCAGCTCCTATCGGGATTTGTCGGCACATTCGGGCGGTGTTGCTGGTTTAGTTTTACCCTGTCGAAATGTCTTGTTGTACCGGGATACCGAGTCTGATCGGAGTGTCTCGGGTGGAGGTCTATTCCTTCGTTGACCGTGAGAGCTTGTCATGGGCTAAGTTGGGACACCCCTGCAGGGATTTGAATTTTCGAAAGCCGTGCCCGCGGTTATGGGCAGATGGGAATTTGTTAACGTCCGGTTGTAGAAAACCCGAAGTTGACCTTAATTAAAATACATCAACCGCGTGTGTAACCGTGATGGTCTCTTTCCGGCGGAGTCCGGGAAGTGAACACGGTGTTGGAGTTATGCTTGACGTAGGTTGCTATAGGATCACTTCTTGATCATACTTTTATCGACCGTGCTTTGCCCTCTCTTCTCGCTCTCTTTTGCGATTGTAGCCACCATATATGCTAGTCGCTTGCTGCAGCTCCACCTCATTACTCCATCCTTCCTATAAGCTTAAATAGTCTTGATCTCACGGGTGTGAGATTGCTGAGTCCCCGTGGCTCACAGATACTTCCAAAACCAGCTTGCAGGTGCCGTTGAGTCCGTGCAGATGACGCAACCAAGCTCAGGAGGAGCTCGATGAAGATCTTGTCCTTTGTATTGTTTCCGTTCTAGTTGATCAGTAGTGGAGCCTGATGAGGACATGACTACCTTGGATATGACCAAAAATATTGCATATATGCATATTTGTCAGGTGATTTCTAGTGCAAACTATTCAATAATCTATTTATGTTATCCAGAACAAAAATACTTCACACACTTTTGTGTTTCGTCTAATTGCAGGTGTATGGGACATTTGTACAATCCACATATGAAGATAAGGAAGAAAGAGATGTTTATTTGCTGTTCAAAAAGTTCTCTCACGTCACTTTTGGCCCAAGAGAAGATAGAGTCCAAGTCTCTCACGTTCTGGATTCAGATTCGGACTGCACAGACACACCTGACTCAAAACGCACACAAGTTTTTTATACGGACTCCGAATTGGGTGATTCTTTTTTTGTTGGAAACTAGATTTCGTGCACTTTCCAACCCAATTGGAATCACTTTCAAATTCGTCCGGAGTGTTGAGTTGTGGACGAAACAATCTGATGCTGCAGCAGAATCCGAGTCAAACTACAAGTCCAAAGGTGGTACATCACCTCCACTTGGGCCCATTGGCCTTGTACGACCTAGATTTAGTTTTAGGCTGCCTTGGGACGTCCTCCCACCTCCTTGGCCTCCACCCCTTGCTCCTATATAAGTAGATCCATCTAGTAGCTTTTCCTTGGGATTTGTTTAGTTAAAAGTTAGCCATTGCAACTTCGTGTACTTTGTTTGTGTCCAACGACCAGACCAAGACCGTTTACGGATCCCCACCTTTATCAATACTTCATCTATATTCGCAATATTCAGATTGCTTTATCATATTCTTGCTTGTTCTTCGATTGCTTACAGGAATAGACCTTCGTGGTCAGGTTGATTGTGCTCTGGCGTGGTCAATAACCTCTCGGAGTTGGTTTAGCGATTGCTAAGGCGCAACGTCGTGCACGTTTGTAGTCGAATCGTCAAAGTCGTCTCCACCAAATCGATAGTTATCATCTCATCGAAAGATCGGGACACCCCCGCCTCTATCAAGTGGTATCAGTTTTCAGGTTGCTCGGTGAGAATTTCCAGTTTTCCTAGATTAGATTTATTTTCTTACCTATTGTCCAAAGAAAAAGCCACACAAAAAAAGTTAGATCTATTCATCCTTTATCCATGCCAGTCTGAGCCTTTGCAATTTTCTATTCATTGCTTGCATAGTTGAATTATCGGTTGCATCGTCGTGTCAGTTGCTGGTCTTAGCGTCTAGTTCCTTTAGAGTTTCGAGTTCTGTTCACATTAGTCACGCCGCCGCTGCATCATTATCCCTTCCGCTGTCGACCATCCCATCTATTAATTTCCACCACGTGCTACGCACTGTTCATTGTCATAATCATAGTTGAGGTCATTCACATCTTCGCCTGATCCAATCTGCATCTTATCTAGTTTGTCTTGAAAAAAAAAGATAGAGAAAAAAGGAAAAAAAAGAAAAAGAGAGAGAAGAAAAAGAAAAAAAAAGCGTGAGAAAAAAAAGAGAGAAGAAAAAAAATTGGATCTATCTAGAATCAATCTCGTACCTGAATTCGGATTGGAATCTGTTTTGCGCACTGTTCAGTAAAACAGGTGTATCTTCCTCATACGAAGTCCGTTTTGGCTCCGTGAGTACTCAAATTGAAGCTAGCGATGAGGCGCATCTAACTAGTCGCAGAAGCTAGTTCAATATTTGACACCTCAAAATCGGCTTCTAAATAGGTCTTTTTGCCCTCCGAAGTTCGTGAACACAGTTTGTTCCAATTTTTCAGGCCAGTTTTAGAATTCTTTGACTCCTCATATCAACTCGGAATTGAGTGATTCTTTTTGCATTGGAAAGCTTGAGTTAGTAGCATTCTTTGAAAGAATTTATCAGAAAATTGTCTCAAACTTTTCAAGGAGAAAGTTGGAGAGAGAGTTGTTGTATATCCTGCTTGGCAGTTGTTTTTCATCATTATCTTCACTGCCGTTGTGATCTTCACTTATATCTTGCTGTCAAGAGCTACTTAGTATCCTTCATTGATGCTAGTTGTGCTACGCCGTGACCTCATTAGTGTTCTAGGCTCGCGTCTCTAGTCCGGTCTAGCCTAGGACCAGCACAGTACCGTCGTTGAGCGTTTATTCAACATTGCATCTTTGAATTGATTATTGCTAATCATTTGCTACCATATATAGCCAACCCAGCTCCACATATTTCTACACCGTGTATACGTACGCTCCCCTGGCAATCGCTTTACTCAATATTCGGAGTTACTTGACACCGCTGGTTGCCGATCACCGCCTGCTGCATGGTAAAAACTTGTAAGACATTGATATTTGCTTTACTGTGAGCGTTTTACCACCACATCCTAGTAGTTATAGGAACATTATTTTTGGGTTTTGTTTCTTGTTCTACTAATCATGACAGGATCCAGAGTCAATTCATGGGCTTTGTCGATCACGGGAGACGTGCCACCACCTTTGCAAATACCACAACCGTCACGAGAGGTGCACAAACATCCAAATGCACATGATCAAGTTAATGTATCTATACCACCATTTAATGGCCGTTTTAAACCTGCTTTATATATTGAATGGGAGTTCGACATAAAAAATATATTTGCTGCCCATAATTTCGATGAACATAAAAAGGTTAAGGTTGCGGTTGGTTCTTTCACTGGTTATGCTTTGGTTTGGTGGAGTGAATATTGTCGGTTACACCCTGATTATATACCTACTACTTGGGATGATTTGAAACTTGCCATGCGACATACTTTCGTCCCTGCTTATTATACTCGTGACATGATTAAGAAGTTGCAACACTTAAAACAAGGTAGTGAAACTGTAACAAAATATTATGATGATTTACAGACTACCTTGTTGCATTCCTCTTTAGAAGAAAGTGAAGATGATTTTATGGATAGATTTTGGGGAGGATTAAACCGTGATATTCAAGAGATACTAATTCATGAAGAGTGTTATCCTATGGACCATTTGTTTCATCTTGCTTGCAAAGCTGAACAGGAAATAAAACGACGTGTTGGCCACGTGGAGAACAAGCGCACGGTGCACATTCCAAGAGTTGATATGATTGTTCCTTCAACTACTAGGCATACTGTGACAACCACATCCGTTGTTGTCAGGACTACATCACCTCCACCATGTGACACATCGCCCCCGAGAGTGGCTACATCATCTGAGTTGATCATAAGAGGTAATGACAAAGGTACTGATCTTCCATCTCTACATGAGAATGATGAATGCCTTGTCAATTTGAATGCACCATCTGATGAGCTACCCACTACTTTGATCACACCACCTATTTTAGAGGACTACATTGATAATTTGACTTTGCCATGTGATCAAACAACTGAAATACCAACAATTTTGAGTGCACCCATTGAATTAACTATTGATGCAAAAGAACCAATGTTTAATCATTTTGATATGACCTCTAATCTTGGTGATCATTCTGTGTTGTATGACTTATTGCATGTTTGCTTATTTAAGCATGCTGTAGCATGTAAATTTGATGCAAGTAAGGTTTATTCACCAATGTTGGGATGGTTTAATGATGAACATTGTCAATCTTTTGAAATGAATAAGAGCTTCACTTATATGTGCAAACTGAGTTGCAATATTTTCATGCCTTCTACTTCTTGTGCTAATTTTTTGGATTTAGATTTTATGAACTATGCAAGTTACTCATCTATTCATGTGTCATATATGCAAAAATCAAGGGAAGTAAAAATGGATGACATATACATATACAACATGTACACCTTGTCTCTTTTGTTAGCCACATTTCAGATTAAGCAACGCCGAGGACGGCTTTATTTTCAAGAAGGGGAGGATGATGAGGACAGGACTACCTTGGATATGACCAAAAATATTGCATATATGCATATTTGTCAGGTGATTTCTAGTGCAAACTATTCAATAATCTATTTATGTTATCCAGAACAAAAATACTTCACACACTTTTGTGTTTTGTCTAATTGCAGGTGTATGGGACATTTGTACAATCCACATATGAAGATAAGGAAGAAAGAGATGTTTATTTGCTGTCCAAAAAGTTCTCTCACGTCACTTTTGGCCCAAGAGAAGATAGAGTCCAAGTCTCTCACGTTCTGGATTCAGATTCGGACTGCACAGACACACCTGACTCAAAACGCACACAAGTTTTTTATACGGACTCCGAATTGGGTGATTCTTTTTTTGTTGGAAACTAGATTTCGTGCACTTTCCAACCCAATTGGAATCACTTTCAAATTCGTCCGGAGCGTTGAGTTGTGGACGAAACAATCTGATGCTGCAGCAGAATCCGAGTCAAACTACAAGTCCAAAGGTGTTACATCACCTCCACTTGGGCCCATTGGCCTTGTACGACCTAGATTTAGTTTTAGGCTGCCTTGGGACGTCCTCCCACCTCCTTGGCCTCCACCCCTTGCTCCTATATAAGTAGATCCATCTAGTAGCTTTTCCTTGGGATTTGTTTAGTTAAAAGTTAGCCATTGCAACTTCGTGTACTTTGTTTGTGTCCAACGACCAGACCAAGACCGTTTACGGATCCCCACCTTTATCAATACTTCATCTATATTCGCAATATTCAGATTGCTTTATCATATTCTTGCTTGTTCTTCGATTGCTTGCAGGAATAGACCTTCGTGGTCAGGTTGATTGTGCTCTGGCGTGGTCAATAACCTCTCGGAGTTGGTTTAGCGATTGCTAATGCGCAACGTCGTGCACGTTTGTAGTCGAATCGTCAAAGTCGTCTCCACCAAAACGATAGTTATCATCTCATCGAAAGATCGGGACACCCCCGCCTCTATCAGAGCCCAGTTGGGGTCGATCGGGGTCCTTTGTCGCATTTGTGGTTCTTCTTTTATTTTGGTTCCGTTGTCGGACCTTGATTGTATCTGGATGATGTAATGCTTTATTCATGTAATTGTGTGAAGTGGCGATTGTAAGCCAACTATGTATCTCTTGCCCTTATGTATTACATGGGTTGTGTGAAGATTACCTCACTTGCGACATTGCTTTCAATGCGGTTATGCCTCTAAGTCGTGCTTCGACACGTGGGAGATATAGCCGCATCGAGGGCGTTTCAAGTTGGTATCAGAGCCTTCCCCGACCTTAGGAGCCCCCATTGCTTGATCGTTTTTAGCAGCCGAGTTGTGTCTAGAAAAATGTTTTGAGTCCTTAGGAATTATATATCGGAGAGCTTAGGAATTCTTTTACTCCCCAGTCTCTTCATCGCTCTGGTAAGGCATCCTGACGTAGAGTTTTGACTCTTCTCTTCTCAAATTTCACTAAATTTTTTTTAGGATCACGCGAGTATTTTGGTTTTGTTCCGATGGTTTTGTGACGAGAACATTGTTCTTGGTGCCTCCTGTCTTTAGGGGTTGTGGCAGTGTCCCGGGGAGTTGAGCTCCGAGGTGTTGTCGTCACAATTTTATCGTTGCAATTCTGGTATACTTGAGATATGTTCGCCGACATCGAAAATCTCTTTTATGCAGTTGTTGGTGAGATAACCCCGATAACCCAGTACTGAGGTGAGTACGGGAGTATTGCCATGACTTGTATAACGGATGATTTTCGAAGGTTGAGGTAGATGATTTCCGAAGGTTTCTTGGTTATGTGTTGAAGGATGGATACAGCTGGATGTAGGATTTGCTAGTTTGGGTGAGATATTATGCTTCCCCTGTATCCCCAACACCTGATTGCATAACCTGAAAATTTCGGGAGTTTCATAGGTGGGAATTCAAGTAGCTCTTAGGATATCTTTTCGACAGATGTATGATATGAAATTGGGGTTTGACGTCTAGTGGTCCGCCTTTCCACGGTCGTTTTTACAGTGGTCTCGTTGTGTCTTAAAGAGTCCTTGGCTATGCCGACTCGGGGATACTTCGTATGTCATGTGCACTGCCTTGTACATGATGGTGCTGTACACTCGAGCCCGTGTAGGCCCCACCACGAAAACTTCGGACGAAATCTCTATCATATGTTTGTTCCGGCTTATTCTGCAAGCCAGTCCTTTGTTTTTGTTTTGAGTTGTGGTATTCGAGTTGCTTCAATGTCAAGTGTTGATTCCGTACCTTCCCGAAATGGTGTTTTCATACTCCAATGTGAATACCAATCCTTCTCGACAATCGAGATTGTCATGTCAATCCTTTTCAACCGGCGTCTTTCTCTTCAAGTGGATCCGATCACTTCAACATCAGCAAGATCAAGTATCTCTTCTTCTCAACGGTGTTATTTCTTCCGTCTCCAAGTTGCCTTTGTTTTTTTTTCCCACCCTCCCTCCCTTTGTTTTTCTCCAAGGATTCAGATTTCTTATCCAAGTATCCTTTATTGATGGAAAGCATCTCCATTCCTTTTCGTCAATTTTCTTATCCGGTGATGCTCATGAAGATGCTAACGAAGTTTCTAGTTCATCATTCTTCATTCTTTTTCTTCTCCGGTGGATTTACCTCAAGCTTTCGGTGTTGATCATATCCTTATCCTCGTTCAAATGCTATCCCATGCCGGTGCCTCTCATAATTGTTCATCTCTCTCTATTCTTATTCGGAGTGCTCAAGATATCTCGAAGATTCATGTTTCCACTCTGCATTCGTTCAAACTCTTTTGAGGATGTGATCTCATTCTAGCCATTTAATTCAACCGGTGCTTTCTCTCTTTTAAATCATTTCAACGGTGTTTTCTTTTGAGTGGGCCCTAACCCACAGGTTTTTTTTCCAGGATCTTACCTGACTCTTCTAATTATTCTGGTGCTATTCCCAAATTCTTTTCGAAGTTTGACGTAAGAATGAGTTATCATCAGTCAAATGCCATCTCCTAGATCTTTCACAATTATTTTCATCGTTGGCTCAACCTCTTCGCTTTTGATTCTTCCGGTGTGCCTCAATAATTCTTGGTGGTGTTTCGCGTTGTCATTCTCATCATTTGAAGACCGAAGAAGAGTTTCTCTTTAATCTTGCTCTATTATTTTCAAGATTCATGGTGCTAGCTTGTTGCCATCCTCTCATAATTGTTTTCGATTGTGAGAATCTTTTTTTCACCCATCAGGAGATATTCAAGAGTCTTCTCAGTTTGTCATCCGGAGTCCATCAATTCAGATTTATTCATTCTCAGTTTGCAGTTATCATTCTCCGATCTTACCGGTGCCTTGTTCAAGTGGTCTTTAATCGGCTCGTGCTCTCTTCGTCTCATGTATCTAAATACCCTAAAGGATCTTCATTCATTTTGCAATTCTTCCCGGTGATTTGTGCATTTGCTACGTTCAATTTCAATTCTTACGGTGGTTCTTTCCAGATCTCTCTTCGTTGTTCATCATATCAATTCATTTGTTGTTCCAATCCTACCGGTGGTTCGTTGAAGACCTTCTCAAGTTTTGATATATCTCTTTTAATCCTTTCTACGAGAATAAGTAGTATGCCAAATCCGTTGCTTGTCATTAATTTAATTGGTGAAGGATAAGCATAACATAATTCTTATTCTTGTTCATCCAAGTGATTAATTCTTTATTCTGGAGGCCCTTAAAATTCTCGGTTTCATTTGCTTCATCTTCTCTTTTTCCCGGAGTTCCAAGCTCTAATTATCACGGAGGTCCATCTAAATCATCGCAAGGCTTCACCTTGTGTTTTCAACTTCTCTTTCTTTTTATCATCCTTTTATTACCGGAGTTCTTCATCTTGCATTTCGAAGTGCAATTCTTTCTACCTTATCTTTTGAGGTGGTATTATGTTATTCTTGATAATGTTCCCTTCGTGTTTCATGATTCACAAATTATCAAGAATGAGGTAGTTTAAATCCATTAATCTCGTCACTGGAGTTATCTTGGTATAGATTTCACCTAAAGCCTTCCCTAAGGAATGTTGCTATTTGGTGCTTATTAATGACCCAAGTTATCTCTTTTCCATCTTGATGGAACAAGTTTTCATCTCTTCATTAATCTCAAGCAAGTAATTGTTCCGTTAGTGGCCGGTTGTCACCTCATAATGTTGAGATGTTTCCATAAGCCCATATCAAGATTATTCTTTTCGTTGTTGGTTTTCCAACAACTCCGTTCTAGAATTTGTTGTTATCGTGCTCTCTCAAGATCTTGTTTCACTTCGTTCATTCCATTCCTATTCCGGAGGCATTGTGATGCTCCTCTCTGCAACCCATCTTCTTGTTTTGTCAGGATCATGTTCTTTTCTTGACTTATCCATTTAACCAGAGTGTCGTGTCCTCTGCTCAAGTTCTTTTCATCTTATCTAGGCTTGTATCACTTTTCAACCGGAGTGCTGTTCAAATTTGGTCTTCCTTGGTCCCCTTCCTTAACCGGCGTGTTTTCAATATATATCTTCCCTTCAACCTCAAGGTTTTTCGCAAATGCTCTTGTCCCTCGTTTCTAACGTAGTGTTTTCGACCTAGTTCACCTTCGTGGTATTCTTTTCTCGAATTAGTTCAACCTCGCAAGGTTCTTTGGTTTCACTCGTTTGTCAGAGAAGCAACTTAGTTTTACCACTCCTCTCTTTCTCTTCCGTTGTCCCTCCGGTGCCATTCTAGATCTCGGGACGAGATCCTCTCATAGTGGTGGAGTGTTGTAACGCCCCGAGACCGATGTGCCAGGTGTCGTTCAGTTATTCGCCGTTGTTGCCTTGTCATTGCTTGCGTGTCATGCATCTCATATCATGTCATCATGCGCATTTCATTTGCATACATGTTCGTCTCATGCATCCGAGCATTTTCCCCGTTGTCCGTTTTGCATTCCGGCGCTTCGTTCTCCTCCGGTGGTCATCTCTAGCTTTCTTTCGTGTTTGGGAATTAAACATTTCCGGATTGGACCGAGACTTGCCAAGCGGCCTTGCTTTACTACCGGTAGACCGCCTGTCAAGTTTCGTATCATTTGGACTTCGTTTGATACTCCAACGGTTAACCGAGGGACCGAAAAGGCCTCGTGTGTGTTGCAGCCCAACACCCTCCAAATTTGGCCCAAAACCCACCAAACTCTGCTCCATGTCCTAGAGCGTTCGATCACGATCGTGTGGGCGAAAACCGCACCTCATTTGGACTCTCCTAGCTCCACTTATGCCTATTAATACCCCCTCCATTCGGATCTCTTCTTCCCCCGTCCGAAACCCTAGTTTTTTTTTAAAAAAAGATCTCCACCGACGGACGTGTCCGCCCCCGGCCGGACAGCGTCCGCCGCCGCAGCCCGCCCACTCGGGGGCCGCCATGTCACCCCCGCCGCCGCCGCCTCCCACCG
>NW_021265232.1:56195-65205 GCF_002162155.2 Triticum dicoccoides
CGCGCCTCCCCGCCGGCGACTCACCGACCCCGCCGCCCTCTCCCTCCCGTCCGGCGAGCCCCTCCTCCGCGCCAAGTCCGACGCCGGCGAGCTCCAAGTCGGGCCGGTGAACCTCGGGAGTCGCGCCACTGCTACAGTGCGGCTGGATCTAGATCTGGGTTGACCTCTCTTCCCCGAAACCCTAATTTTCGTGCTATCTTTGACTGCTTGTATCTTCGCAACCGTAGCTCCGTTTTGGGCATATGATATATCAAAATCTTCGCCTCGACATGTACATCATTTCATTCCATTGCATCATTTGCATTTGAGGTCATCTTGATGCCCAAAATGCTGTTAGAAGGAGGCTTCGTGAGTTAAATTGCAGATCCGTTAGTTCATCATGCACTTTTGTCATTTTTGCCATGTTTAATTCGTGCATGATATGCTTGTGCCCCTTTGGGATGAATTGTGAAGCATTTTGTCTTCTTTCCAGAGGTGCCACCCATGCATTTTTAGGATGTCTGTGTTGTCTTGTGCAAGCTTGCGAAGAGAGGTACCTGAGATTGCAGATTTCAGGGACTTAGTGATTTTCACTAAGTCTGGGATATTTTAGTTCATGATGCTATATGTCCAGCTTGTTTCCTAGTGATCCGTGCCTCTTTTGAGGATGATCAGTAAGGGAGTTTTGATATTTATGTTATGCTCTTTCCATCCATGTCTTTGTTTACATATGTGGAGTGCTCTAGGTTGACTCAATCAAGCTCAACTTTTGCTTCGTTGTTAATCTGGGCAGATTGTCAACTTGTTTGCGATTTTGCCGATGCTACCGTTAGTGTTCCATTCATGCTATGCCTTTGTTCTTGCCATGTGTAGCTAGCACTTTGTGCCCTCTTGCTGGTTATATGCTTTCCTTGCCATGACTTGCACCGTAGTGAGTGCATCGAGCTCGTTTACATGCCTTCGTGAGTTATATTTCAGCATGTCTCAGTTTTCACTAAGTCTAAAAACTGATTGTGTTCGAGCTATGTTCGTGAGCTCGGTAGAGTATTTTGTGAACCCTTTTGGCCCCAGGTCACTTTGGGTATTTTATTAAGCTTGTTGAGTAGCTCCATGCCATGTTCTTACTTGTCATGTTCAGGTTTTCTATCATGTTGTTTTGCTGCTCCGAAGAGAGCATCGTGATCTGAAATTTCAGATTAGTGTTAATTTCACTAAGTCTGGAATCTGTTTTGCATTTGCGTTTTAGCCATGCTTGTTTGAACCTCTTAATGGATGAATTTGCCTATGGCTCAGTGCTAGTGTTTTGTCAACCATCTTGTGTACATCACTGCCATGTATTTTGTTTTCATGTTTGGTGGCTGTAGCATGTTTATTTCGTTGCATTTAGATGCCTACTTGCTGCAAATCGCATACCGGTGTCATATCTTAAAACGCTTGCCATTTCTAAACCGTAGCTCCGATTCCTATGATCTTTATATCGTTTTCAAGCGATTTCATCCCCTCTATCCAGTGACACACTTGGTTTTCCAAGTTGATGCCAGGTTCATGCATTTCCTGTCATATCTTGCATTTTGCATCCCGCATCGCATCCCGCATAGCATATCGTCATTTCATCATATTGCTTGGTCTTGCCCGTGGTTGATTGTATCCTTGTTGCTTGTTTGTCTTGTTGGGTAGAGCCGGGAGACGAGTTCGCTACCGAGGAGCCCGTTGAGTTTGCTTGTGAGGATCCAGTCAACTCTGACAACTGTGCAGGCAAGATGATCATACCCTCGAAATCACTACTATCTTTGCTATGCTAGTTTGCTCGCTCTTTTGCCATGCCAATGCTACGATGCCTACCACTTGCTTGTCAGCCACCCAAATTGCCATGTTCAGCCTCTAACCCACCAATGTCCTAGCAAACCGTTGATTGGCTATGTTACCGCTTTGCTCAGCCCCTCTTATAGCGTTGTTAGTTGCAGGTGAAGATCGAAGTTTGTTCCTTGTTGGAACATGGAGATGTTGTTCTGATAGAGGCGGGGTGTCCCGATCTTTCGATGAGATGATAACTATCGATTTGGTGGAGACGACTTTGACGATCCGACTACAAACGTGCAACGACGTTGTGCCTTAGCAATCGCTAAACCAACTCCGAGAGGTTATTGACCACGCCGGAACACGATCAACCTGACCACGAAGGTCTATTCCTGCAAGCAATCGAAGAACAAGCAAGAATATGATAAAAGCAATCTGAATATCGCAAATATGTATGAAGTATTGATAATGGTGGGGATCCGAAAAGTGGTCTTGGTCTGGTCGTTGGACACAAACGAAGCACACGAAGTTGCAATGGCTAACTTTTAACTAAACAAATCCCAAGGAAAAGCTACTAGATGGATCTACTTATATAGGAGCAAGGGGTGGCGGCCAAGGAGGTGGGAGGACGTCCCAAGGCAGCCTAAAACTAAATCTAGGTCGTACAAGGCCAATGGGCCCAAGTGGAGGTGATGTAACACCTTTGGACTTGTAGTTTGACTCGGATCCTGCTGCAGCATCAGATTGTTTCGTCCACAACTCAACGCTCCGGACGAATTTGAAGGTGATTCCAATTGGGTTGGAAAGTGCACGAAATCTAGTTTCCAACAAAAAAAGAATCACCCAATTCGGAGTCCGTATGAAAAACTTGTGTGCGTTTTGAGTCAGGTATGTCTGTGCAGTCCGAATCTGAATCCAGAACGTGAGAGACTTGGACTCTATCTTCTCTTGGGCCAAAAGTGACGTGAGAGAACTTTTTGTACAGCAAATAAACATCTCTTTCTTCCTTATCTTCATATGTGGATTGTACAAATGTCCCATACACCTGCAATTAGACAAAACACAAAAGTGTGTGAAGTATTTTTGTTCTGGATAACATAAATAGATTATTGAATAGTTTGCACTAGAAATCACCTGACAAATATGCATATATGCAATATTTTTGGTCATATCCAAGGTAGTCATGTCCTCATCATCCTCCCCTTCTTGAAAATAAAGCCGTCCTCGGCGTTGCTTAATCTGAAATGTGGCTAACAAAAGAGACAAGGTGTACATGTTGTATATGTATATGTCATCCATTTTTATTTCCCTTGATTTTTGCATATATGACACATGAATAGATGAGTAACTTGCATAGTTCATAAAATCTAAAGCCAAAAAATTAGCACAAGTAGAAGGCATGAAAATATTGCAACTCAGTTTGCACATATAAGTGAAGCTCTTATTCATTTCAAAAGATTGACAATGTTCATCATTAAACCATCCCAACATTGGTGAATAAACCTTACTTGCATCAAATTTACATGCTACAACATGCTTAAATAAGCAAACATGCAATAAGTCATTCAACACAGAATCATCACCAAGATTAGAGGTCATATCAAAATGATTAAACATTGGTTCTTTTGCATCAATAGTTAATTCAATGGGTGCACTCAAAATTGTTGGTATTTCAGTTGTTTGATCACATGGCAAAGTCAAATTATCAACGTAGTCCTCTAAAATAGGTGGTGTGATCAAAGTAGTGGGTAGCTCATCAGATGGTGCATTCAAATTGACAAGGCATTCATCATTCTCATGTAGAGACGGAAGATCAGTACCTTTGTCATTACCTCTTATGATCAACTCAGATGATGTAGCCACTCTCGGGGGCGATGTGTCACATGGTGGAGGTGATGTAGTCCTGACAACAACGGATGTGGTTGTCATAGTATGCCTAGTAGTTGAAGGAACAATCATATCAACTCTTGGAATGTGCACCGTGCGCTTGTTCTCCTCGTGGCCAAAACGTCGTTTTATTTCCTGTTCAGCTTTGTAAGCAAGATGAAACAAATGGTCCATAGGATAACACTCTTCATGAATTAGTATCTCTTGAATATCACGGTTTAATCCTCCCCAAAATCTATCCATAAAATCATCTTCACTTTCTTCTAAAGAGGAATGCAACAAGGTAGTTTGTAAATCATCATAATATTTTGTTACAGTTTCACTACCTTGTTTTAAGTGTTGCAACTTCTTAATCATGTCACGAGTATAATAAGCAGGGACGAAAGTATGTCGCATGGCAAGTTTCAAATCATCCCAAGTAGTAGGTATATAATCAGGGTGTAATCGACAATATTCACTCCACCAAACCAAAGCATAACCAGTGAAAGAACCAACCGCAACCTTAACCTTTTTATGTTCATCGAAATTATGGGAAGCAAATATATTTTTTATGTCAAACTCCCATTCAATATATAAAGCAGGTTTAAAACGACCATTAAATGGTGGTATAGATACATTAACCTGATCATGTGCATTTGGATGTTTGTGCACCTCTCGTGACGGTTGTGGTATTTGCAAAGGTGGTGGCACGTCTCCCGCGATCGACAAAGCCCATGAATTGACTCTGGATCCTGTCATGATTAGTAGAACAAGAAACAAAACCCAAAAATAATGTTCCTATAACTACTAGGATGTGGTGGTAAAACGCTCACAGTAAAGCAAATATCAATGTCTTACAAGTTCTTACCATGCAGCAGGCGGTGATCGGCAACCAGCGGTGTCAAGTAACTCCGAATATTGAGTAAAGCGATTGCCAGGGGAGCGTACGTATACACGGTGTAGAAATATGTGGAGCTTGGTTGGCTATATATGGTAGCAAAAGATTAGCAATAATCAATTCAAAGATGCAATGTTGAATAAACGCTCAACGACGGTACTGTGCTGGTCCTAGGCTAGACCGAACTAGAGACGCGAGCCTAGAACACTAATGAGGTCACGTCGTAGCACAACCAGCATCAATGAAGGATACAAAGTAGCTCTGGACAGCAAGATATAAGTGAAGATCACAACGGCAGTAAAGATAATGATGTGAAACAATAGCCAAGCTGTTTTACTGAACAGTGCACAAAACAGATTCCAATCCGAATTCAGGTACGAGATTGATTCTAGATAGATCCAATTTTTTTTCTTCTCTCTTTTTTTTCTCACGCTTTTTTTTCTTTTTCTTCTCCCTCTTTTTCTTTTTTTTCTTTCCTTTTTTCTCTCTTTTTTTTCTTTATCTTCTTTTTCTCCCTCTTTCCAAGACAAACTAGATAAGATGCAGATTCGATCAGGCGAAGATGTGAGTGACCTCAACTATGATTATGACAATAAACAATGCGTAGCACGTGGTGGAAATTGGTGGATTGGATGGTGGACAGCGGATGGGATAATGATGCAGCGGCTACGTGACTAATGTGAACAGAACTCGAAACTCTAAAGGAACTAGACACTAAGACCAGCAACTCGACACGACGATGCAACCGATAATTCAACTATGCAAGCAATGAAAAGAAAATTGCAAAGGCTCAGACTGGCTTGGACCAAGGATGAATAGATCTAACTCTTTTTTGTGGCTTTTTCTTGGACAATAGGTAAGAAAATAAATCTAATCTAGGAAAACTGGAAATTCTCACCGAGCAACCTGAAAACTGATACCACTTGATAGAGGCGGGGTGTCCCGATCTTTCGATGAGATGATAACTATCGATTTGGTGGAGACGACTTTGACGATCCGACTACAAACGTGCAACGACGTTGTGCCTTAGCAATCGCTAAACCAACTCCGAGAGGTTATTGACCACGCCGGAACACGATCAACCTGACCACGAAGGTTTATTCCTGCAAGCAATCGAAGAACAAGCAAGAATATGATAAAAGCAATCTGAATATCGCGAATATGTATGAAGTATTGATAATGGTGGGGATCCGAAAAGTGGTCTTGGTCTGGTCGTTGGACACAAACGAAGCACACGAAGTTGCAATGGCTAACTTTTAACTAAACAAATCCCAAGGAAAAGCTACTAGATGGATCTACTTATATAGGAGCAAGGGGTGGCGGCCAAGGAGGTGGGAGGACGTCCCAAGGCAGCCTAAAACTAAATCTAGGTCGTACAAGGCCAATGGGCCCAAGTGGAGGTGATGTAACACCTTTGGACTTGTAGTTTGACTCGGATTCTGCTGCAGCATCAGATTGTTTCGTCCACAACTCAACGCTCCGGACGAATTTGAAGGTGATTCCAATTGGGTTGGAAAGTGCACGAAATCTAGTTTCCAACAAAAAAAATAATCACCCAATTCGGAGTCCGTATGAAAAACTTGTGTGCGTTTTGAGTCAGGTGTGTCTGTGCAGTCCGAATCTGAATCCAGAACGTGAGAGACTTGGACTCTATCTTCTCTTGGGCCAAAAGTGACGTGAGAGGACTTTTTGGACAGCAAATAAACATCTCTTTCTTCCTTATCTTCATATGTGGATTGTACAAATGTCCCATACACCTGCAATTAGACAAAACACAAAAGTGTGTGAAGTATTTTTGTTCTGGATAACATAAATAGATTATTGAATAGTTTGCACTAGAAATCACCTGACAAATATGCATATATGCAATATTTTTGGTCATATCCAAGGTAGTCATGTCCTCATCATCCTCCCCTTCTTGAAAATAAAGCCGTCCTCGGCGTTGCTTAATCTGAAATGTGGCTAACAAAAGAGACAAGGTGTACATGTTGTATATGTATATGTCATCCATTTTTACTTCCCTTGATTTTTGCATATATGACACATGAATAGATGAGTAACTTGCATAGTTCATAGAATCTAAAGCCAAAAAATTAGCACAAGAAGTAGAAGGCATGAAAATATTGCAACTCAGTTTGCACATAGAAGTGAAGCTCTTATTCATTTCAAAAGATTGACAATGTTCATCATTAAACCATCCCAACATTGGTGAATAAACCTTATTTGCATCAAATTTACATGCTACAACATGCTTAAATAAGCAAACATGCAATAAGTCATTCAACACAGAATCATCACCAAGATTAGAGGTCATATCAAAATGATTAAACATTGGTTCTTTTGCATCAATAGTTAACTCAATGGGTGCACTCAAAATTGTTGGTATTTCAGTTGTTTGATCACATGGCAAAGTCAAATTATCGACGTAGTCCTCTAAAATAGGTGGTGTGATCAAAGTAGTGGGTAGCTCATCAGATGGTGCATTCAAATTGACAAGGCATTCATCATTCTCATGTAGAGATGGAAGATCAGTACCTTTGTCATTACCTCTTATGATCAACTCAGATGATGTAGCCACTCTCGGGGGCGATGTGTCACATGGTGGAGGTGATGTAGTCCTGACAACAACGGATGTGGTTGTCATAGTATGCCTAGTAGTTGAAGGAACAATCATATTAACTCTTGGAATGTGCACCGTGCGCTTGTTCTCCTCGTTGCCAACACGTCGTTTTATTTCCTGTTCAGCTTTGCAAGCAAGATGAAACAAATGGTCCATAGGATAACACTCTTCATGAATTAGTATCTCTTGAATATCACGGTTTAATCCTCCCCAAAATCTATCCATAAAATCATCTTCACTTTCTTCTAAAGAGGAATGCAACAAGGTAGTTTGTAAATCATCATAATATTTTGTTACAGTTTCACTACCTTGTTTTAAGTGTTGCAACTTCTTAATCATGTCACGAGTATAATAAGCAGGGACGAAAGTATGTCGCATGGCAAGTTTGAAATCATTCCAAGTAGTAGGTATATAATCAGGGTGTAACCGACAATATTCACTCCACCAAACCAAAGCATAACCAGTGAAAGAACCAACCGCAACCTTAACCTTTTTATGTTCATTGAAATTATGGGAAGCAAATATATTTTTTATGTCGAACTCCCATTTAATATATAAAGCAGGTTTAAAACGGCCATTAAATGGTGGTATAGATACATTAACCTGATCATGTGCATTTGGATGTTTGTGCACCTCCCGTGACGGTTGTGGTATTTGCAAAGGTGGTGGCACGTCTCCCGCGATCGACAAAGCCCATGAATTAACTCTGGATCCTGTCATGATTAGTAGAACAAGAAACAAAACCCAAAAATAATGTTCCTATAACTACTAGGATGTGGTGGTAAAACGCTCACAGTAAAGCAAATATCAATGTCTTACAAGTTCTTACCATGCAGCAGGCGGTGATCGGCAACCAGCGGTGTCAAGTAACTCCGAATATTGAGTAAAGCGATTGCCAGGGGAGCGTACGTATACACGGTGTAGAAATATATGGAGCTGGGTTGGCTATATATGGTAGCAAAAGATTAGCAATAATCAATTCAAAGATACAATGTTGAATAAACGCTCAACGACGATACTGTGCTGGTCCTAGGCTAGACCGGACTAGAGACGCGAGCCTAGAACACTAATGAGGTCACGGCGTAGCACAACTAGCATCAATGAAGGATACTAAGTAGCTCTTGAAAGCAAGATATAAGTGAAGATCACAACGGCAGTGAAGATAATGATGAAAAACAACTGCCAAGCAGGATATACAACAACTCTCTCTCCAACTTTCCTCTTGAAAAGTTTGAGACAATTTTCTGATAAATTCTTTCAAATAATGCTACTAACTCAAGCTTTCCAATGCAAAAAGAATCACTCAATTCCGAGTTGATATGAGGAGTCAAAGAATTCTAAAACTGGCCTAAAAAATTGGAACAAGCTGTGTTCACGAACTTCGGAGGGCAAAAAGACCTATTTAGAAGCCGATTTTGAGGTGTCAAATATTGAACTATCTTCTGCAACTATTTAGATGCGGCTCGTCACTATCTTCAATTTGAGTACTCACGGAGCCAAAACTGACTTCGTATGAGGAAGATACACCTGTTTTACTGAACAGTGCGCAAAACAGATTCCAATCCGAATTCAGGTACGAGATTGATTCTAGATAGATCCAATTTTTTTTCTCTCTTTTTTTTCTCACGCCTTTTTTTTCTTTTTCTTCTCCCTCTTTTTCTTTTTTTTTCTTTCCTTTTTTCTCTTTTTTTTTTCTTTATCTTTTTTTCCCTGACTTCCAAGACAAACTAGATAAGATGCAGATTCGATCAGGCGAAGATGTGAGTGACCTCAACTATGATTATGACAATAAACAGTGCGTAGCACATGCTGGAAATTGGTGGATGGGATGGTGGACAGTGGATGGGATA
>NW_021265232.1:65616-131447 GCF_002162155.2 Triticum dicoccoides
TAGATGGATCTACTTATATAGGAGCAAGGGGTGGCGGCCAAGGAGGTGGGAGGACGTCCCAAGGCAGCCTAAAACTAAATCTAGGTCGTACAAGGCCAATGGGCCCAAGTGGAGGTGATGTAACACCTTTGGACTTGTAGTTTGACTCGGATTCTGCTGCAGCATCAGATTGTTTCGTCCACAACTCAACGCTCCGGACGAATTTGAAGGTGATTCCAATTGGGTTGGAAAGTGCACGAAATCTAGTTTCCAACAAAAAAAGAATCACCCAATTCGGAGTCCGTATGAAAAACTTGTGTGCGTTTTGAGTCAGGTATGTCTGTGCAGTCCGAATCTGAATCCAGAACGTGAGAGACTTGGACTCTATCTTCTCTTGGGCCAAAAGTGACGTGAGAGAACTTTTTGTACAGCAAATAAACATCTCTTTCTTCCTTATCTTCATATGTGGATTGTACAAATGTTCCATACACCTGCAATTAGACAAAACACAAAAGTGTGTGAAGTATTTTTGTTCTGGATAACATAAATAGATTATTGAATAGTTTGCACTAGAAATCACCTGACAAATATGCATATATGCAATATTTTTGGTCATATCCAAGGTAGTCATGTCCTCATCATGTTCCTTGTTGGAACATTTGTTTACTTGTTTGGGATATCACAATATATCTTATTTAATTAATGCATCTATATACTTGGTAAAGGGTGGAAGGCTCGGCCTTATGCCTGGTGTTTTGTTCCACTCTTGCCGCCCTAGTTTCCGTCATATCGGTGTTATGTTCCCGGATTTTGCGTCCCTTACGCGGTTGGGCTATAATGGGAACCCCTTGACAGTTCGCCTTAAGTAAAGCTCTTCCAGCAATGCCCAACATTGGTTTTACCATTTGCCACCTAGCCTCTTTTTCCCTTGGGTTTCGGAGACTCAAGGGTCATCATTATTTTACCCCCCCCCCCCGGGCCAGTGCTCCTCTGAGTGTTGGTCCGAACTGGGCAGCCTGCGGGGCCACCTCGGGGAAACTTGAGGGTTGGTTCTACTCGTAGCTTGACCTATCTGAGTGTGCCCTGAGAAAGAGATATGTGCAGCTCCTATCGGGATTTGTCGGCACATTCGGGCGGTGTTGCTGGTTTAGTTTTACCCTGTCGAAATGTCTTGTTGTACCGGGATACCGAGTCTGATCGGAGTGTCTCGGGTGGAGGTCTATTCCTTCGTTGACCGTGAGAGCTTGTCATGGGCTAAGTTGGGACACCCCTGCAGGGATTTGAACTTTCAAAAGCCATGCCCGCGGTTATGGGCAGATGGGAATTTGTTAACGTCCGGTTGTAGAAAACCCGAAGTTGACCTTAATTAAAATACATCAACCGCGTGTGTAACCGTGATGGTCTCTTTCCGGCGGAGTCCGGGAAGTGAACACGGTGTTGGAGTTATGCTTGACGTAGGTTGCTATAGGATCACTTCTTGATCATACTTTTATCGACCGTGCTTTGCCCTCTCTTCTCGCTCTCTTTTACGATTGTAGCCACCATATATGCTAGTCGCTTGCTGCAGCTCCACCTCATTACTCCATCCTTCCTATAAGCTTAAATAGTCTTGATCTCACGGGTGTGAGATTGCTGAGTCCCCGTGGCTCACAGATACTTCCAAAACCAGCTTGCAGGTGCCGTTGAGTCCGTGCAGATGACGCAACCAAGCTCAGGAGGAGCTCGATGAAGATCTTGTCCTTTGTTTTGTTTCCGTTCTAGTTGATCAGTAGTGGAGCCCAGTTGGGGTCGATCGGGGACCTTTGTCGCATTTGTGGTTCTTCTTTTATTTTGGTTCCGTAGTCGGACCTTGATTGTATCTGGATGATGTAATGCTTTATTCTTGTAATTGTGTGAAGTGGCGATTGTAAGCCAACTATGTATCTCTTGCCCTTATGTATTACATGGGTTGTGTGAAGATTACCTCACTTGCGACATTGCTTTCAATGCGGTTATGCCTCTAAGTCGTGCTTCGACACGTGGGAGATATAGCCGCATCGAGGGCGTTTCACATGTATATAACATTAAATCTGAAATGTTAGACCTTTGCCAGGTGACTTCCATCTGAACACAAAGATATGCAAATTTAGAAGTACCATAAGAATAATGACTCTTTAGAAGTACCAGAATAATAATGGCCCCATATACCAGGAAAGCAAATAGATGTGATGATAGAGGCAAAGGTGTCCCGTCTTTCGATGAAATGATGGATATCGCTTTGGTGGAAGTCGACTTTGACGATCCGACTACGAACGTGCGAGGACGTCGCGCCTTAGCAATCGCTAAACCAACTCCGAGAGGTTATTGACCACGCCGGAGCACGATCAAGCTGACCACGAGGGTCTGTTTCCTGCGAGCAAACGAAGAACAAGCAAGAAACTAAGATTGCAATCTGGATATTGCGAATATAAGATGAAAGCTTTATTGATCAAGGTGGGGTTCTGTGACGCCTTTGTCTGGTCGTTGAACACAAACGAAGTACGCAAAGTTGCAGCTATGGCGAACTTTAATCTAAACAAAACCCAAAGTCTAAACGGTGCCCTAAGGGCTGTATATATGGAGGAAGAGAGGGGAATTTCGTGGCCCTTGGTGGAGGGGTCCGAAATCAACCCTATCTCTTGTTTCCCCACACATACGGACTCTAGAAATAGCCTATACTTATGTATTTCGAAATTATATGGGCCTGGCCCAATAAAAAGGTGACGCAGCACCTATAATAGCCTCGGGACGAAATTTATGAAGTGGCATCTTGTATATTTCGTCCAAGTCTTCATGCACCCATTATGGTGGCTTCAAAGTCCTGAAATCATCACTTGTAACTCCGTTCTTGTTCCCCTTGCGCATGGCATCATCTCCATGCTTGTTCTTGCTCCAATGTTCATCCTTCTCCAAGCTAGGCCCTTCATTTGTAAGCAAAACAAATGTATCCAATTTAGGCAGCATCATATTCTCGTGAACATTAGAATCATTACCAAGAAATGAAAGTACCTGATAATTCAATTGGCGTGCGCGAGCTCTAGTAATTGGTCCCGTATATGTAGCAGTAGGGGCTGTGGGTGTAACAATGGTATTGATGTCCTCATCATGTGATGATTTACTGTTTATTGGCTGATTATCTACTTTTCAACAGTTTCGGTGTGAATTGTCAGCAAAATTTGATTCTCCATATAGTTGATGTGTTCTCCAATAAAATAAACGATTTGGCTTTTTTATCATTATGGTTTGTGATTACATGACTATAGAAATCACAAGTAACTTTTATATCAATTTCCATGATTTTAATCGCCTTGTGGCGCAGTGGCAATGTTTCATGACTACCACTCTAGCATTGAATCGATGCAAGTTAATTGATATTATTTTGTAAAAATAGCTAGATATGGTTATCAAAATAATATCCAACTCCAAGTGGATATGTCGTCTTTGCAATAGCCCAGTGAAACAAGAAGCATGAAAAAAACTAAATAAGAATACAGTCTAGAGTATATTATATAACGTATTACTCTTGGGCATGTATATAACATTAAATCTGAAATGTTAGACCTTTGCCAGGTGACTTCCATCTGAACACAAAGAAATGCAAATTTAGAAGTACCATAAGAATAATGACTCTTTAGAAGTACCAGAATAATAATGGCCCCATATACCAGGAAAGCAAATAGATGTGATGATTTACTATTTATTGGCTGATTATCTACTTTTCAACAGTTTCGGTGTGAATTGTCAGCAAAATTTGATTCTCCATATAGTTGATGTGTTCTCCAATAAAATAAACGATTTGGCTTTTTTATCATTATGGTTTGTGATTACATGACTATAGAAATCACAAGTAACTTTTATATCAATTTCCATGATTTTAATCGCCTTGTGGCGCAGTGGCAATGTTTCATGACTACCGCTCTAGCATTGAATCGATGCAAGTTAATTGATATTATTTTGTAAAAGTAGCTAGATATGGTTATCAAAATAATATCCAACTCCAAGTGGATATGTCGTCTTTGCAATAGCCTAGTGAAACAAGAAGCATGAAAAAAACTAAATAAGAATACAGTCTAGAGTATATTATATAACGTATTACTCTTGGGCATGTATATAACATTAAATCTGAAACGTTAGACCTTTGCCAGGTGACTTCCATCTGAACACAAAGATATGCAAATTTAGAAGTACCATAAGAATAATGACTCTTTAGAAGTACCAGAATAATAATGGCCCCATATACCAGGAAAGCAAATAGATGTGATGATTTACTGTTTATTGGCTGATTATCTACTTTTCAACAGTTTTAGTGTGAATTGTCAGCAAAACAGAGATGAACTCTGCTTTTATATATACTCCTGCACGAGCCCCTGTACCCCACCGCACTGAATTGCTCCATCCAATAGTTTCATTTGACTTGTGCCTACATTCAAAGCTGCAGTAATCTTTTTTCATTGGCTCCAGCACCCCAATCTAAAGTAAACAATAATTTCCTGCAATGGATAGGGAAATGATTAATTACAGGAGCAAAATTATGGACAAAAAAGCACACAATTAACAATCAACCATATAGAGTGACAGATCCAATAATGTTATGTGTCAAGCAAAAAAGCGATCACTAACAATATTTTGCTCAAGTTGTGGAGTTTCCAGCTCTTATATTCAAAAACTCACATCCTTTCGCCCAGTCCCACAGCCGTTGCAACGGCACTCCGCCTCCGTCCTCCTATGCTCCACCATGAGAACCTCCTCCTCCGGTCCTCGTCCCAGCCTCTTCCTTCTTGGCCGACAGCCGCTGCCCACTCTCACCCCCTCTCCATGACTCCTTCAGCTGCTACTGCATCTGATCCTCACCCTCGCCTGCTTGATACGCTTCATCACCCAAAACATGGCAAGAAAAGGGCCAAGCTGGCTGTAAGAAGAAGGAGCTCACGGGCAAGATGCAACCAGAAGTGAACAGGGAGTCTGGCGGCTTATCTTTATCTCCTCCCGTGCTGCTCCTCGATGGTTCACCTCCTCCCATGACGGCGCCCGACAGAATTGGCCGGTCAGCATCGGCGGCAGAGTCAAGCCATCTTCCTCACTGGCTCTATCTTCCCCATCTTTCTCGGTGTTGACCACTCAGGTAACTCCAGAGAAGAGGAGACAGGGAATTGAAGGGGAGAAGGAGGGCCACAGTGGTGGTCGAGAGCAGGAGAGGAGGAGAGACGTGAATGTCTCGCATCAGCCGGAGACCCTCTCCCGCCCGCCGCCGCACCTCCCTCTCCTCTTTCCTCTCGCTTTCTCCCTCCTCTCTTTCTTTCTCTCTCCTGCAGGGACCGGTCCATGGCGAATCGAGCATCCCCGCCATCGCTTTTTGCCGGAGATGCCCGCCGCCGCTGCCAAAGATGCCTGCCGCCGCCCCCGCACGCCTCGGATCCGGCTGGATCCCCTACTCTTCGACCCCAACGAGAAGACTTGGCGGCGGCTGATGAGGGAGGAGGGAGTGGTGATGCGCTGCGCTGTGGGGGTCGAGGGGAAAGAGAGCTAGGTTTGCGCTGCGGGGGCCGAAGCGTGCCAGCAAATGAGTGAGGCGCACGAGGCGAGTGGGGAAAGGGCAGTTTCACCCAGTAAAGTTTCACCTAGCCAATCTAAAGGGACCCCGAGCCCACCAGTCATGGACCTCAAAAATCAACCGTGAGGTGAAATCAGCGGTAAGGATCCGACGGACCTGGCTGCTCGGTTGACCAGATTCAACGCGATTGAACGGCCAGGAACATCCTGATTCGGGGGAGCTCCGAGGAGGAGGGTCGGCTAGGCTTCTTTTATGTTTAAATGTGGTTGCTTGAGTAGTGATTCGTGTCTCCTAAGGTGTTTCGGCTACTTAGGGACAATTGCTTCTTCATCAACCACCACCGCCACTTCCTCATAAGCGTGCCCACCATACACTCCCGCCACCACCAACTTAACCCAATAGTTGTTTGAGATTGTTTGAGTTGTGGCTTGTGTCTCCTAAGGTGTTTCGGCTACTGAGGGAAGGCAACTTCAACTCCGACACGTGTATAGCCATCATTCCACTTCCGCATTGCCAAGTGCAAACCACCACCGATTCCCACTACTACCATTTGACATTTGTCATTTGAGATTTTGAGTTTGCGGTTTTTCCGTTTCCTAAGGTGTTTCGGCTACTTAGGGAGGAGTCTCCATCATCTTGGTATCTACATCAAGAACACCGCCACTCATCATCGCAAATGACGGTAACCTCGACGACACCATTGTATATTCCCTTGCAATTGCATTGTTAACCCCTAGCCCATTTTGCGTCACTTTCCTATCGAGACTAGTCATTTGAGTATTGTCGGGCCACGTTACTTGTGCACATTAGTGATCTACACCATCCATTGCATACATACCATATCATTTGGTATCATCATATCATATCTTGTGTCACAAGTTTGTTCCCGCATATACACAATTGCTATCTTGGTTTGTGCATTGTGCAAAAGTGGCCATAGAAAAAAAAGAAGAAATAAAGCTTTTAAGCAAAAGAAAGAGAGCAAAGAAGCTTGTAAGCAAGTGCCATAGCATCATACCACATTGCACATAAGATTGTCATATCCGATCATCTTGGATCATCTTGTGAGAAACACCGGGAACCATACATACATAGCATACTTGGGATAGAAAGTTATCCATTTTGCATCTTATAGGTTGTGCACAAGTGTCGTATCCGCCTATTGAGCAATCGTGCTAGCGTCTCTCTTGAGTTGTGCAACACGAGCGTTTTCCGTGGATTCCACATTTTGTGCTCATTCCTTGGTTGCACGACCCCATTTATCTATCCGTGTGTGTGTTTCCGTGTGCCACATATTGCTATTGGTCTATTTGTTTCACTTGCGAATTTGTGAATCTCTTTCAACATTATTGACTCTTGCTAACATTTTGCATCAACTTTTTGTGCCACTATCCTCACCGAGCTCCACCATAAGCTTTACTTGTGTAGGTGTGAGAACCGACAAGGATTGGTACCAATAGTGTTATTTCATTGTCCGCATTTGAGTGAATTTGATTCATTGTCAACTTCGGTCAAGGTACATTGGTATAAGTTCTTCTCTTTCTCCCACTCATATTTGCTCGAGTCTTGTGATGGATAGGCAAGGCATTTCCTCTCCGGTCTTCGACAACAACGACGGCGTGAACAATTACATCACCAAAGCGTCTATCCTCGATCTACAACGACAAGTGCAAGGCGCACAATCAAGATTGCGAGAGCACATCGAGAAGAAGCTTTCCACACATAAAGAGGAGCAAGATGCAAGGATGGAGGAGATTCGTGCCTTGATCAAGTCTTCTTCCACTTCGTCATCTTCAAGGTGGCGACATTCAAGACACAAGTCTTCGGAGCGCGAAAGCGATGCAAGTGCAAATCGTCCAAGTCAACATCTACATGGCGACCACCATCACGTTCGTGATCCACATCGTCATGAAGGGCAAGTCACCTCCAAGCATCATGTGCACGACGACGACGAACGCCTTCGAGCTCAAGTGCGACAACGACACCATCATCATGAAGATGCTCCACAAGCGCAAATGCACAAGTCCCAACACGCCAAGTCGAAGCTTCATGAGCATAAAAGAAGACCGCGAGACGACCACCACCAAGACGGAGCTACGGCTACATCAACCACTTCAGCATCTTCGCCAAGTGTTCTCAAGGCATCTTCGCCTTTGGACGTACGGCATCTTCGCCTACTTCTCATGAGTACGCCTACATCGACTTCATCAAGTCCAAGGCAAACACCTACAAGCGAGGGCGACACTTTCATCTTTGGAAGCCCCTCCAGGAAGATGGCCGAGCATGGGAAACTCCCTTCGGTCACGGAGACGAGCTACGAGGTGCCAAATCATATGGGCCTCCCACACCAAGACGGCGACAAGACAGTCGAGCAAGGGCCATCCCCTTCAACCACGGCGACGAGCGTGAACCTCTTCAACATCATGAAGACGACGCCCACATTGGACTCCTCCTCCGAGTCAAGCTACGCGACCGCGCATGGAGACATTTTCACCTACATCTCTCCGACACCCACATATGTCGAGATGCCCCAAGTGCCATGTGAGGAGAGCCACCACCACATGAGTGACTCCACCATACGTGACATTGAGAGCATTTCCTATGAGAGGATGAGTGTGACCACCACTAGCCCCACATATGAGAGCATGCCACACATCCTATGTGAGGTTGAGCGCCATTTGAGTGACTCCACCAACCATGTGAGTGAGAGCATCCTTGAGGGAGTGAGTGAGCCACAACACTTAGAGAGTGATGAGGACATCAATACAATTGTTACACCCACAGCCCCTGCTGCTATACATACTGGACCAATTACTAGAGCTCGTGCACGCCAACTAAATTACCAGGTACTTTCGTTTCTTGGTAATGATTCTAATGTTCATGAGAATATGATGCTGCCTAAATTGGATACATTTGTTTTGCTTACAAATGAAGGGCCTAGCTTGGAGAAGGATGAACATTGGAGCAAGAACAAGCATGGAGATGATGGCATGCGCAAGGGGAACAAGAACGGAGTTACAAGTGATGATTTCAGGACTTTGAAGCCACCATAATGGGTGCATGAAGCCTTGGATGAAATATACAAGATGCCACTTCATAAATTTCGTCCCAAGGCTATTTTAGGTGCTGCGTCACCTTATTATTGGGCCAGGCCCATGTAATTTCGAAATACATAAGTATAGGCTATTTTTAGAGTCCGTATGTGTGGGGAAACAAGAGATAGGGTTGATTTCGGACCCCTCCACCAAGGGCCACGAAATCCCCCCTCTTCCTCCATATATACAGCCCTTAGGGCATCGTTTAGACTTTGGGTTTTGTTTAGATTAAAAGTTCGCCATAGCTGCAACTTCGCGTACTTCGTTTGTGTTCAACGACCAGACAAAGGCGTCACAGAACCCCACCTTGATCAATAAAGCTTTCATCTTATATTCGCAATATCTAGATTGCAATCTCAGTTTCTTGCTTGTTCTTCGTTTGCTCGCAGGAAACAGACCCTCGTGGTCAGGTTGATCGTGCTCCGGCGTGGTCAATAACCTCTCGGAGTTGGTTTAGCGATTGCTAAGGCGCGACGTCCTCGCACGTTCGTAGTCGGATCGTCAAAGTCGACTTCCACCAAAGCGATATCCATCATCTCATCGAAAGACGGGACACCTTTGCCTCTATCAGAGAGTGACGTAGTTGACACGGCATGTGAGGCCACTATGATTTCTAACGACTTACCCTCTACTCCTTGTGTGTTTTCTTCTTTGGTGCTAGGTCTCCTACATGACGACATGCCTATACGCGACGAGTCCATCCCTCCTATGGAAAAACCGATGGCCATGGTGGATAATGATGCACCCCCCACATGGTTCCATCAAGATGAAGATGACAACGAGACGATCTTCAACACCTCACCTACAACACATGAGCGACGCTCCAAAGGTAACATAGGTGATGGTGCTTCTCTTGTCCCACTACTGGACTCTCTTGACATCGATTGCTCCCATGATGTTGACACACCTATTGCCATGCTTCATGCTAGTGAGACTTCTTCATGCCTTGACATACCTATTTATGATGAATATAATGATGAGCATGTTGAGTTGCCTAGTTGTGATGCTATGCTCCATAGGATATCATGTGAAAATTCTATTGGTCACTTCATGTTTGACAATCCATTGAACTTGTCATATGCTATGAGTGAGATATCCCATATTGCCTCATTACAATCTCAACATAGTAACTATGCATGCCCCATTAAAATCAATCCCATTTGCAATTATGGCATAGATTACGAGATGATGGTCATTGGCTTTTGCTTCTCTTGTGATGATATTGCCATGCTTCCTTTACATGATTTGCACAATTCATCTACTATGTGATGCCATGATCACATTGAACCAAATATGCTTTGTTTTGGATGTTGTCAATATTCTCCATGTGATGTTTCCATTAATGCTCATGAGGAGACCCCCATAGCTTCCTCATGCATATTAGGAGATTTTGATTCATCCCATCCTTTGCATGATTTCCATGATTGCTTGCACCATATGCATTCCATGAATAACAATGCTCTAGATATTTCTCGTGATGCATTACACAATTTGAGTCTCCATTATGTCATACATAACAACAAACCTATCATGATGGATGACATGTTTCTATATCACACATCTCATTTATTTGAGCATTGGATATTTTGTACTAACCGACACATGCCCGTGCGCATCATGATGGATGATGTGTACATATACCATGCACACACAATTTTCTCTTTTTCTTTGTTTTGTGTAGGTACTTATGAACACTCGTCAACCTCACAATCCCATGAGTTGACGAAACGAGCTCTTGAGAGCAAGGACGACTTGGGATCCCGTGGACTATCCTTACCACCGCTCCCTTCGCGCAAGGACTACGTGCATCTCTTCTACTTGGCTCTCACACGGCTATGGGCTATTTACCACTTGTCACCTTATGCTCATTTTCCCGTGTTCACTTTGCATGTTATACTTGCTTCTATGCATTTGCCATGCAATTGTGGCCCTTGCTTGCATCTACCCATGATTCACCATTATGATACTTCTATGTGTATTTGCATGCTTGGTGGAGATCCTTGTTACTTTTGCCATGTTTATCATGTGCCCCATGTTATTGATACTTGTTGTGTTGGGAGAGTCATGATGACCCATTGCTATTTACATATGGCTTCTCACCAATACATTCATGCTATTTTGCTCATATCTTGCCTTTATGCTTGTGAAATGTCATGTGCATTTTGTATGCCCACTATTTGCACACATGACATGATTTCCATGATTACCTCTAGTATGTTGCATCTTCGCACTACTAGCTTGCTTGACTTGATTGCTAAGATTGCTTGCTTGGTTGCATCACCCATGTTCCACTCTTACTCGCTCTCTTGGGTTGATGACATCTATGCCCATGCATCTCACATGATATATCTTGATCATTGTCTCATGTGTCCATTAGTTGCATCTTTCATATCCACTTGTATTGAGTGCAACCATACTATGCTTATTGATCTTGGAGACTTTGACACCTTACTTGTGATGCATGCTTGTTTGATTGAGCCTATTGCATTTGGTTGTTCTCGCATCATATGCCTCCATACTATGCAATACTCCCTTGTCATTTCTTATGATGAGCATGATGCATACACTTGTTGGGTATCTTACCACACGAATGATAGGTTTTGCCCTTCCGTTAACCTCATTTGTTTTTCCAAGTGTTTGTCATGTTCTTTCATTTTGAAGGATTTACAAGGCGGTACCACCATGAGACATATTGGTTATGTGAAGGCATACAAGATGCGCGACTCCATCATCCTTGAGAAACTCCTAAGGTGACCTCCTTCTCTTTGAGCCATCCTCAAATACGCATATTGGATGGGTCACTCTTTCATTGTTGTTTCCTTCTTGTTGGCTACATGATACATCTCGTGAACGGAGGAGCGACATTGGAGATTGGCTACATGGACCTTCACATTGAGGAGCGCTCGCACTTATTGGATGCATCTTCGGAACTCCACTCATACCACAACATCGAGCATTGGTACACCAACACCTCCATATTTGTTGATTGTGCTCATACGTGTTATGATCGTTGGACATATCATACTCACCACAAGTTTGCACCCTATGCATGGATTGACTCACATTATGATTGCCTTGTTGCATCTTGTATTCCCATGTCATCCATGACATTTGAGCTTGTTCACTTCCTTAGCAAATTTGTTGTGATCTTCCTTGATGGCATATTCATACATCATGATCATATTATCGACCATCAATTGCATGATAGCTTACACATATTGAGCATCCATTGCCATATTCATGCTATTGATAAACCGTCTCACTATGACATCATTTTGCACCGTCGTTGCATTGATCATATTTACAACACATTCGTGTGCACAATGATTGCATTTCCTCCCATGAATGATTTGCGTCTCATTCTAGATCATCTTGATAAGCTTCATGCACTTTGTCACGACCAATCTTGCCGCACGGACTCATTCTTGCATGATGGACACTTTGTGTGCGCTAACCATTGTATTTCCGAGTGTTGCTTGTGTTTGCTCTTTTTGCATGTCTATCACTTCGGCGACACCTTGGACTACTTGGATTGCGCAATGTCTTCAACTTCGTCCAACTACAAGTCTGTCCACGACAACCGTTTCCATGGTGATGAGGATCACGATCCGAGGTCGGATCTGTCCCAAGGGGGGGGGGATATGATGCGGAGCATCCCACGTTCATCCCCATGTACACTCCGACTACTCTCCAAACCCCAAGTGGACTTATGACGAGACCTCAACTATGCGCCATTGGATACAAGGTGAACTTGCTCCTTTCTGAATCGTCACTTTCCACATGTGAGACATGGCTACTACCTCAAACGTGTGTGCTATGCATGTCCAGCAACCAAGAGGAAGGCCATGGAACAGCTACGAGCATTGGACAAGATGGCGAGGACACCAAGCGCTAGGAACAAGAGGAAGAGCTGCTGAGAAGCTACAGTGCTCGGACGTCCGACAGCCTCCGGATGACTGGCGATCTCCGGACGTCCGACGCCTGGAGACTCCACCAGCTAGACCGACCACAGCCAAGGCAACCTACAGCGCCCAGACGTCCGACCAGGATCGGACGTCCGACGACTCCCAGGCCTCCGGACAACCGAACCCTCCGGACGTCCGGTACTTCGCCACCCGAGCCAATCTACGAAAGTCCGAAGACTCCCGGACGTCCGGACCTTCCCGAGCCTCCGGAGGTCCGGAACCCTCTGGACGTCTGACGCCTGTCTGCGCACAGTGTATTGGACCGAGTCCTTGTATCCCCCACTTATCCCTTCATGGCCCATGACTATATATACTCCTCCACAAACTCCTAGTTAGGTTTAGCATTGATTTAGCTCAATTAGAGATAGAGCTTCGCTCATCCACCGGATCTCCTCCTCGTGAGAGACCGCGGCCTCCTCGGAGAAGATCCTATCGGATTCAAGACCCCCTCGTGGGAAGATCCCCTCGTGGATTTCAAGGCCTCATCACGGAGAAGAACAGTTCCTTTGTATCCTTACCTTTGTTGACTTTGGATCTCGTGTATCTCTTTTTGTTCTTTGATCTAGCACTTGTGTGACCGATTCCTTGTTGGTTGAGTGTTTTCCCTCGTTCCTCCCCGTGATTTCCTCGTGTTCTTCCGCGCGTTCTTCGTGTTTCCCCGTTGATGAGGACATCAATACAATTGTTACACCCACAACCCCTGCTGCTATACATACTGGACCAATTACTAGAGCTCGTGCACGCCAACTAAATTACCAGGTACTTTCGTTTCTTGGTAATGATTCTAGTGTTCATGAAAATATGATGCTGCCTAAATTGGATACATTTGTTTTGCTTACAAATGAAGGGCCTAGCTTGGAGAAGGATGAACAGTGGAGCAAGAACAAGCATGGAGATGATGGCATGCGCAAGGGAAACAAGAACGAAGTTACAAGTGATGACTTCAGGACTTTGAAGCCACCATAATGGGTGCATGAAGCCTTGGACGAAATATACAAGATGCCACTTCATAAATTTCGTCCCGAGGCTATTTTAGGTGCTGCGTCACCTTATTATTGGGCCAGGCCCATGTAATTTCGAAATACATAAGTATAGGCTATTTTTAGAGTCCGTATGTGTGGGGAAACAAGAGATAGGGTTGATTTCGGACCCCTCCACCAAGGGCCACGAAATTCCCCCCCCCCCTCTTCCTCCATATATACAGCCCTTAGGGCATCGTTTAGACTTTGGGTTTTGTTTAGATTAAAAGTTCGCCATAGCTGCAACTTCGCGTACTTCGTTTGTGTTCAACGACCAGACAAAGGCATCACAGAACCCCACCTTGATCAATAAAGCTTTCATCTTATATTCGCAATATCCAGATTGCAATCTTAGTTTCTTGCTTGTTCTTCGTTTGCTCGCAGGAAACAGACCCTCGTGGTCAGGTTGATCGTGCTCCGGCGTGGTCAATAACCTCTCGGAGTTGGTTTAGCGATTGCTAAGGCGCGACGTCCTCGCACGTTCGTAGTCGGATCGTCAAAGTCGACTTCCACCAAAGCGAAATCCACCATCTCATCGAAAGACGGGACACCTTTGCCTCTATCAGTAAATGTTCCAAATGTTCCTCCAAATATCTGCTATAAATCAATATGTCATCAAAGTAAACTACCATAAATCGTCCAATGAAAGCACGTAAAACTTCGTTCATTAATCTCATGAAAGTACTAGGTGCATTAGTTAACCCAAAAGGCATGACTAACCACTCATATAATCCAAACTTAGTTTTAAATGATGTTTTCCATTCATCTCCCAATTTCATACGAATTTGATGGTAGCCACTACGCAAATCAACTTTGGAGAATATTGTAGAGCCACTCAATTCATCAAGCATATCATCTAGCCTAGGAATAGGATGACGATAACGAATAGTAATATTATTAATGCCTCTACAATCAACACACATACGTGATGTACCATCCTTTTTCGGCACTAGAATAATAGGAACAGCACAAGGACTAAGGGATTCGCGTATATAACCTTTGTCGAGAAGCTCTTGTACTTGACGCATAATCTCCTTCGTCTCCTCTGGATTGGTACGGTATGGTGCACGGTTTGGCAGTGAAGCACCGGGAATTAAGTCAATCTGATGCTCAATCCCTCGAATAGGCGGTAATCCCGGTGGCACGTCTTGTGGAAAAACGTCAGCGAACTCCTGCAAAATGTTAGTGACAGCAAGAGGCAAGGAGGAAGGCACGTCCTCGAATGAAAATAATGCCTCTTTGCACACAAAAGCATAGCAAACAGATTTGCTGAAATCTAGCTCATCAATATCAGATTTGGTGGCAAATAAACATGCACTTTTCAATTTAATTTCAGAAGCAACACTAGATGGTTTATTATTAGGCTTCATTTGTTGCTCAAATTCTTTTGCCACAATCTGATTTTCACTCCTATTCTTCTCCTGTTGTGCTTTATTAGCTCTATTAATATCATCTTTCAAAATGGAATCAGGAGTCATAGGAAGCAAAGTAATATTTTTATCCTTATGAACAAGAGTATAGTGATTGTTTCTACCATGGTGTACAGAATTTTTATCAAATTGCCATGGTCTACCAAGTAATAAGGAACATGCTTGCATAGGTACCACATCACAATCAACATAATCAGCATATGTAGAGATACTAAAATGCACACGAACAGTACGTGTTACCTTAACCTTGCCGCTGTTGTTGAACCATTGGATGTAGTAAGGATGTGGATGTGGTCTTGTGGTGAGAGAAAGCTTCTCCACCATCTCCATGCTAGCCAAGTTGTTGCAGCTCCCTCCGTCTATTATGACGCGCACAGAACGTTCCTTCACAACTCCCTTGGTATGGAACAAATTGTGCCTCTGATTTTGCTCAGCTTGTGTGACCTGCACACTCAAAACACGTTGAACAACTAAACATTCATACCTGTCAGCGTCTTCAGGAGCCATGTATTGCGTCTCATGATCAGAATCATCTCCACCATGTTCTTCACGTGTAATAAGAGCCAATGTCTCTTCATCATAGTCACTAGCGGACTCATATCCACCATCCGCGGTAGCAATCATCACACGCGAAGATTTGCATTCCCTCGCATAATGACCTCCTCCCTTACAACGACGACAAATAATATCACTTGTGTGCCCTGTTGATGCCATGGAAGAAGAAGAACGCTGTGCAGGACCCGCAGGTGCGCTCTTGGAAGATAATGGTGGTTGTGCCTGTTTTCTTGTATCACGGCTGGAGGTGGCACCGGATGGAGGTGCTGGTGCAGTTGAAGTAGAAGATGCACGTGGTGTCCATGATGAAGGTCGGCCTGCAGAAAAATTAGTTCGCCCCAATGCTTGTCGATCCTGCACTTCACGTTCAGCTTTACAAGCAAGATGGAATAAACGAGTGATATTAGTATACTCCTTATAGTCTAGAATGGTCTGAATCTCTCTATTTAATCCACCCATAAAACGTGCAAGCATAGCTTCATTCTCCTCAACAATACCACATCTAATCATGCCAGTTTGTAATTCCTGATAATATTCTTCTACAGAATTTTTCCCTTGTCTTAAACGCTGCAATTTTTGAAGCAATTCACGTTGATAATATGGTGGAACCCAACGCGTACGCATAGCAGTTTTCAAAGCAGCCCAAGTAGTTGGAATAGGATATAATCTACAATGTTCAGACCACCATACACATGCAAAACTAGTGAAAGCACAAACAGCAGCAGCAACTCGTCTCTCCTCAGGATATTGTAAACATGTAAATCGTTGTTCAGTTTCTAACTCCCAAGTAAGATATATATCAGGAACATATCTACCCTCAAATGGTGGAATATTCAATTTCAATTTAGGAATATGGACATCATCTCGTACCTGAGGTGGTGGTGCAGGCCTACCATTACGAATATATACCTGAGGTCGACCTGCTGGTGGCGGTACAGGTGGCTGCACGTAGTGTTGATTTTGATCAACCTCATCCTCATAATCTCCCACATAATCATCCTCCTCCGCATCAGCAGCAGGAGCCACAGAAGTATCAACAGCAGCACCAACAGTTTGGCCAAACGCAAGAGGAACACGGCTTGCTCGGCGGAGGTCTGCTTCGCGACGTGGAGGTAGTCGTTGTTGTTGTTGTTGGAGAGGTGCGTTAGGTGCAGCGGGTGGTGGTGGTGGAAGACGAGCGAGCAATTCATTAAACTTGTTATCGAGCTTTGTTTCGAACGTCTTCTCAAGGCCAGTGATCTTCTCCATGGCCTCTTCAAAATTGTTCAGCACATCTTGCACCTGTTCAGTCATCATTTGCTGAAACTTATCATGAAGCTCCTTGTTCGATAAATTCTCCCAGTCAATCTCGTCGGCTTGTGATCCTGGCATGGTTAGCAGCAATAGAAACACACAAGAATATGATCCTACAGACTACGAACAAGTGGTGGTGGTGGGTGTCACAAATCCGTCAAGCAAATCTCAAATTCTTACCAGTTCTTACCCAGCAGCAGGCGGTGATCGGCAACCGTTGTAGTCAAAAACTCTCAAAGCTTGGATAGAGCGATTACCAGGGAGAGTCAAACGCACGACGTAGATGTATGTGGAGCTGGGAAGGCTTATAATATGGTAGCAAAAAGGGTCAGCAATAATCAATTCAGAGATGCAAAGTTGAATAAACGCTCAACGACGGTACTGTGCTGGTCCTAGGCTAAACTGTGCTAGAGACGCGAGCCTAGAACACCAACAAAATCACGGCGCGACACGTAAACAAGGGAAAAGCACACTCTGGAATTTTTTTTCGCTCTTTTTTTTTGCGCAGCTTTTTTTTTCCGACTGCTGATGAGGACATCAATACAATTGTTACACCCACAGCCCCTGCTGCTATACATACTGGACCAATTACTAGAGCTCGTGCACGCCAACTAAATTACCAGGTACTTTCGTTTCTTGGTAATGATTCTAATGTTCGTGAGAATATGATGCTGCCTAAATTGGATACATTTGTTTTGCTTACAAATGAAGGGCCTAGCTTGGAGAAGGATGAACATTGGAGCAAGAACAAGCATGGAGATGATGGCATGCGCAAGGGGAACAAGAACGGAGTTACAAGTGATGATTTCAGGACTTTGAAGCCACCATAATGGGTGCATGAAGCCTTGGACGAAATATACAAGATGCCACTTCATAAATTTCGTCCCGAGGCTATTTTAGGTGCTGCGTCACCTTATTATTGGGCCAGGCCCATGTAATTTCGAAATACATAAGTATAGGCTATTTTTAGAGTCCGTATGTGTGGGGAAACAAGAGATAGGGTTGATTTCGGACCCCTCCACCAAGGGCCACGAAATTCCCCCCCCCCTCTTCCTCCATATATACAGCCCTTAGGGCATCGTTTAGACTTTGGGTTTTGTTTAGATTAAAAGTTCGCCATAGCTGCAACTTCGCGTACTTCGTTTGTGTTCAACGACCAGACAAAGGCATCACAGAACCCCACCTTGATCAATAAAGCTTTCATCTTATATTCGCAATATCCAGATTGCAATCTTAGTTTCTTGCTTGTTCTTCGTTTGCTCGCAGGAAACAGACCCTCGTGGTCAGGTTGATCGTGCTCCGGCGTGGTCAATAACCTCTCGGAGTTGGTTTAGCGATTGCTAAGGCGCGACGTCCTCGCACGTTCGTAGTCGGATCGTCAAAGTCGACTTCCACCAAAGCGATATCCATCATCTCATCGAAAGATGGGACACCTTTGCCTCTATCAAGTGGTATCAGATTTCCAGGTTGCTCGGTGAGATTTTACAGTTTTTCGTAGTTTAGATCGAGTCTGTTCTTCATACCTACAGTCCACGAAAAAGCCACAAAAAAAATTAGGGTTAGTTCATCATATCCGAACCAATCTGAGCCTTTGCATAATCTTTTTAGGGTTTTGCTTTGTTGAATTTGCGGTTGCATCGTCGTTTCTAGTTGCTGGTCTTAGAGTCTAGTCTTTTAGAGTTTCGAGTTCTGGTCATAAGTTGTCACGCCGCCGCCGCACCATCATCATCGCCCCTGCCATCTACCACCACCGCTCCGAATCCGTATCCATATACCACCACCAATCCGTGTCCATATACCACCACCGATCCATATCCATATACTACCACCGCTACCACCACCGCTGCCATATACCACCACCATATATCCACCACCAATCCGATTTCCTTGCTTATTAGGTTTGTTTTCGAGATCCATCTAGTTTCCGATTCGTGTTTCCTTGCCGGAGTAGGTTTCGGGAAAAAAAAGAGCGAAAAAAAAATTCAGAGTGTGCTTTTCCCTTGTTTACGTGTCGCGCCGTGATTTTGTTGGTGTTCTAGGCTCGCGTCTCTAGCACAGTCTAGCCTAGGACCAGCACAGTACCGTCGTTGAGCGTTTATTCAACTTTGCATCTCTGAATTGATTATTGCTGACCCTTTTTGCTACCATACTATAAGCCTTCCCAGCTCCACATACATCTACGTCGTGTGTTCGACTCTCCCTGGTAATCGCTCTATCCAAGCTTTGAGAGTTTTTGACTACAACGGTTGCCGATCACCGCCTGCTGCTGGGTAAGAACTGGTAAGAATTTGAGATTTGCTTGACGGATTTGTGATACACCACCACCACTTCTTAGTAGTCTGTAGGATCATATTCTTGTGTGTTTCTATTGCTGCTAACCATGCCAGGATCACAAGCCGACGAGATTGACTGGGAGAACTTATCGAACAAGGAGCTTCATGATAAGTTTCAGCAAATGATGACTGAACAAGTACAAGATGTGCTGAACAATTTTGAAGAGGCCATGGAGAAGATCACTGGCCTTGAGAAGACGTTCGAAACAAAGCTCGATAACAAATTTAATGAACTGCTTGCGCGTCTTCCACCACCGGCTGCACCTGTCGCACCTCTGCAACAACAACAACTACGCCCCCTTCCGAATCAGTATGGACGAGCACAGCGTGTTCCTATTGAGACAGGACAAACTTCTGGTGCCGCTGCTACTGCTGTTGGTGCTTCTTTGGCTCCTGCTACTGCTCCTGCTGGTACCCAGGAGGATGATGAGTATGCGGGTGATTATGAGGATGAGGTTGATCAAAATCAGATCTACGAGCAGCCACCAGCACCACCACCAGCAGGTCGACCTCAGGTATATATTCGTCATGGTAGGCCTGCACCACCACCTCAGGTACGCGATGATGTCCATATTCCTAAACTGAAATTGAATATTCCACCATTTGAGGGTAGATATGTTCCTGATATATATCTTACTTGGGAGTTAGAAACTGAACAACGATTTACATGTTTACAATATCCTTAGGAGAGACGAGTTGCTGCTGCTGTTTGTGCTTTCACTAGTTTTGCATGTGTATGGTGGTCTGAACATTGTAGATTATATCCTATTCCAACTACTTGGGCTGCTTTGAAAACTGCTATGCGTACGCGTTGGGTTCCACCATATTATCAACGTGAATTGCTTCAAAAATTGCAGCGTTTAAGACAAGGGAAAAATTCTGTAGAAGAATATTATCAGGAATTACAAACTGGCATGATTAGATGTGGTATTGTTGAGGAGAATGAAGCTATGCTTGCACGTTTTATGGGTGGATTAAATAGAGAGATTCAGACCATTCTAGACTATAAGGAGTATACTAATATCACTCGTTTATTCCATCTTGCTTGTAAAGCTGAACGTGAAGTGCAGGATCGACAAGCATTGGGGCGAACTAATTTTTCTGCAGGCCGACCTTCATCATGGACACCACGTGCATCTTCTACTTCAACTGCACCAGCACCTCCATCCGGTGCCACCTCCAGCCGTGATACAAGAAAACAGGCACAACCACCATTATCTTCCAAGAGCGCACCTGCGGGTCCTGCACAGCGTTCTTCTTCTTCCATGGCATCAACAGGGCACACAAGTGATATTATTTGTCGTCGTTGTAAGGGAGGAGGTCATTATGCGAGGGAATGCAAATCTTCGCGTGTGATGATTGCTACCGCGGATGGTGGATATGAGTCCGCTAGTGACTATGATGAAGAGACATTGGCTCTTATTACACGTGAAGAACATGGTGGAGATGATTCTGATCATGAGACGCAATACATGGCTCCTGAAGACGCTGACAGGTATGAATGTTTAGTTGTTCAACGTGTTTTGAGTGTGCAGGTCACACAAGCTGAGCAAAATCAGAGGCACAATTTGTTCCATACCAAGGGAGTTGTGAAGGAACGTTCTGTGCGCGTCATAATAGACGGAGGGAGCTGCAACAACTTGGCTAGCATGGAGATGGTGGAGAAGCTTTCTCTCACCACAAGACCACATCCACATCCTTACTACATCCAATGGTTCAACAACAGCGGCAAGGTTAAGGTAACACGTACTGTTCGTGTGCATTTTAGTATCTCTACATATGCTGATTATGTTGATTGTGATGTGGTACCTATGCAAGCATGTTCCTTATTACTTGGTAGACCATGGCAATTTGATAAAAATTCTGTACACCATGGTAGAAACAATCACTATACTCTTGTTCATAAGGATAAAAATATTACTTTGCTTCCTATGACTCCTGATTCCATTTTGAAAGATGATATTAATAGAGCTAATAAAGCACAACAGGAGAAGAATAAGAGAGAAAATCAGATTGTGGCAAAAGAATTTGAGCAACAAATGAAGCATAATAATAAACCATCTAGTGTTGCTTCTGAAATTAAATTGAAAAGTGCATGTTTATTTGCCACCAAATCTGATATTGATGAGCTAGATTTCAGCAAATCTGTTTGCTATGCTTTTGTGTGCAAAGAGGCATTATTTTCATTCGAGGACGTGCCTTCCTCTTTGCCTCCTGCTGTCACTAACATTTTGCAGGAGTTCGCTGACGTTTTTCCACAAGACGTGCCACCGGGATTACCGCCTATTCGAGGGATTGAGCATCAGATTGACTTAATTCCCGGTGCTTCACTGCAAAACCGTGCACCATACCGTACCAATCCAGAGGAGACGAAGGAGATTATGCGTCAAGTACAAGAGCTTCTCGACAAAGGTTATATATGCGAATCCCTTAGTCCTTGTGTTGTTCCTATTATTCTAGTGCCGAAAGAGGATGGTACATCACGTATGTGTGTTGATTGTAGAGGCATTAATAATATTACTATTCGTTATCGTCATCCTATTCCTAGGCTAGATGATATGCTTGATGAATTGAGTGGCTCTACAATATTCTCCAAAGTTGATTTGCGTAGTGGCTACCATCAAATTCGTATGAAATTGGGAGATGAATGGAAAACAGCATTTAAAACTAAGTTTGGATTATATGAGTGGTTAGTCATGCCTTTTGGATTAACTAATGCACCTAGTACTTTCATGAGATTAATGAACGAAGTTTTACGTGCTTTCATTGGACGATTTGTGGTAGTTTACTTTGATGACATATTGATTTATAGCAGATCTTTGGAGGAACATTTGGAACATTTACGTGCTGTTTTTATTGCTCTACGTGATGCACGTTTGTTTGGTAACCTTGGGAAGTGCACCTTTTGCACCGACCGAGTATCTTTTCTTGGCTATGTTGTTACTCCACAGGGAATTGAGGTTGATAAAGCCAAGATTGAAGCTATTGAGAGTTGGCCGCAGCCCAAAACGGTCACACAAGTGAGGAGTTTTCTTGGCCTCGCTGGATTCTATAAGCGTTTTGTGAGAGATTTCAGCACCATTGCTGCACCTCTCAATGAGCTTACAAAGAAAGATGTGCCTTTTCTTTGGGGTACCACACAGGAAGAAGCCTTCACGGTATTGAAAGATAAGTTGACACATGCTCCTTTTGATAGAGGCGAGGGTGTCCCAATCTTTCGATGAGATGATAACTATCGATTTGGTGGAGACGACTTTGACGATCCGACTACAAACGTGCATGACGTTGCGCCTTAGCAATCGCTAAACCAATCTCCTGAGGTTACTGACAATGCTGGAAGCACGGTCAGCCTGACCACGAAGGTCTATTCCTGCAAGCAATCGAAGAACGAGCAAGAGTATGATAAAGCAATCTGAATATTGCAAATATATATGAAGTATTGATAATGGTGGGGATCCGGAAGCGGTCTTGGTCTGGTCGTTGGACACAAACAAAGTACACGAAGTTGCAATGGCTAACTTTTAACTAAACAAATCCCAAGGAAAAGCTACTAGATGGATCTACTTATATAGGAGCAAGGGGTGGCGGCCAAGGAGGTGGGAGGACGTCCCAAGGCAGCCTAAAACTAAATCTAGGTCGTACAAGGCCAATGGGCCCAAGTGGAGGTGATTTAACACCTTTGGACTTGTAGTTTGACTCGGATTCTGCTGCAGCATCAGATTGTTTCGTCCATAACTCAACGCTCCGGACGAATTTGAAGGTGATTCCAATTGGGTTGGAAAGTGCACGAAATCTAGTTTCCAACAAAAAAAGAATCACCCAATTCGGTGATGAGGACATCAATACAATTGTTACACCCACAGCCCCTGCTGCTATACATACTGGACCAATTACTAGAGCTCGTGCACGCGAACTAAATTACCAGGTACTTTCATTTCTTGGTAATGATTCTAATGTTCATGAGAATATGATGCTGCCTAAATTGGATACATTTGTTTTGCTTACAAATGAAGGGCCTAGCTTGGAGAAGGATGAACATTGGAGCAAGAACAAGCATGGAGATGAAGGCATGCGCAAGGGAAACAAGAACGGAGTTACAAGTGATGATTTCAGGACTTTGAAGCCACCATAATGGGTGCATGAAGCCTTGGACGAAATATACAAGATGCCACTTCATAAATTTCGTCCCGAGGCTATTTTAGGTGCTGCGTCACCTTATTATTGGGCCAGGCCCATGTAATTTCGAAATACATAAGTATAGGCTATTTTTAGAGTCCGTATGTGTGGGGAAACAAGAGATAGGGTTGATTTCGGACCCCTCCACCAAGGGCCACGTAATTCCCCCCCTCTTCCTCCATATATACAGCCCTTAGGGCATCGTTTAGACTTTGGGTTTTGTTTAGATTAAAAGTTCGCCATAGCTGCAACTTCGCGTACTTCGTTTGTGTTCAACGACCAGACAAAGGCGTCACAGAACCCCACCTTGATCAATAAAGCTTTCATCTTATATTCGCAATATCCAGATTGCAATCTTAGTTTCTTGCTTGTTCTTCGTTTGCTCGCAGGAAACTGACCCTCGTGGTCAGGTTGATCGTGCTCCGGCGTGGTCAATAACCTCTCGGAGTTGGTTTAGCGATTGCTAAGGCGCGACGTCCTCGCACGTTCGTAGTCGGATCGTCAAAGTCGACTTCCACCAAAGCGATATCCATCATCTCATCGAAAAATCGGGACCCTCGCCTCTATCACCCGTAGGATCCACTCCAAACGTGAAAGATCATCCACATAGGGCTCCGCCCTACATCATTCCCCCTTGTTTCCGTGCAGCATCGTGATTTTGTTAGTGTTCTAGGCTCGCGTCTCTAGCACAGTCTAGCCTAGGACCAGCACAGTACCGTCATTGAGCGTTTATTCAACTTTGCATCTCTATATTGATTATTGCTCACCCTTTTTTCTACCATATTATAAGCCTTCCCAGCTTCACATACATCTACGTCGTGCGTTTGACTCTCCCTGGTAATCGCTTTATCCAAGCTTTGATAGTTTTGACTACAACGGTTGCCGATCACCTCCTGCTGCAGGGTAAGAACTGGTAAGAAATTGAGATTTGCTTGACGGGTTTGTGATACACCACCACCTATTCCTAGTAGCCTATAGGATCATATTCTTGTTTGTTTCTATTCGCTGCTAACCATGGTAGGATCACAAGCCGATGAGACTGATTGGGAGAACCTGACAAACAAACAGCTACATGATAAATTTCAGCAAATGAGGAGTGGAAAGGTGCAAGATGTGCTAAATAGATTTGAAGAGGCCATGGAGAAGATAGATGGCATTGAGAAGACGTTCGAAACAAAGCTTGATAACAAGTTTAATGAATTGCTTGCGCGTCTTCCACCACCGGCTGCACCTGCCGCACCTCTGCAACAACAACAACAACAATGACTACCTCCACTGATGAGGACATCAATACAATTGTTACACCCACAGCCCCTGCTGCTATACATACTGGACCAATTACTAGAGCTCATGCACGCCAACTAAATTACCAGGTACTTTCGTTTCTTGGTAATGATTCTAATGTTCATGAGAATATGATGCTACCTAAATTGGATACATTTGTTTTGCTTACAAATGAAGGGCCTAGCTTGGAGAAGGATGAACATTGGAGCAAGAACAAGCATGGAGATGATGGCATGCGCAAGGGAAACAAGAACGGAGTTACAAGTGATGATTTCAGGACTTTGAAGCCACCATAATGGGTGCATGAAGCCTTGGACGAAATATACAAGATGCCACTTCATAAATTTCGTCCCGAGGCTATTTTAGGTGCTGCGTCACCTTATTATTGGGCCAGGGCCATGTAATTTCGAAATACATAAGTATAGGCTATTTTTAGAGTCCGTATGTGTGGGGAAACAAGAGATAGGGTTGATTTCGGACCCCTCCACCAAGGGCCACGAAATTCCCCCCCTCTTCCTCCATATATACAGCCCTTAGGGCATCGTTTAGACTTTGGGTTTTGTTTAGATTAAAAGTTCGCCATAGCTGCAACTTCGCGTACTTCGTTTGTGTTCAACGACCAGACAAAGGCGTCACAGAACCCCACCTTGATCAATAAAGCTTTCATCTTATATTCGCAATATCCAGATTGCAATCTCAGTTTCTTGCTTGTTCTTCGTTTGCTCACAGGAAACAGACCCTCGTGGTCAGGTTGATCGTGCTCCGGCGTGGTCAATAACCTCTCGGAGTTGGTTTAGCGATTGCTAAGGCGCGACGTCCTCGCACGTTCGTAGTCGGATCGTCAAAGTCGACTTCCACCAAAGCGAAATCCATCATCTCATCGAAAGACGGGACACCTCCGCCTCTATCAAGTGGTATCAGATTTCCAGGTTGCTCGGTGAGATTTTACAGTTTTTCGTACTTTAGATCGAGTCTGTTCTTCATACCTACAGTCCACGAAAAAGCCACCAAAAAAAAATTAGGGTTAGTTCTTCATATCCGAACCAATCTGAGCCTTTGCATAATCTTTTTAGGGTTTTGCTTTGTTGAATTTGCGGTTGCATCGTCGTGTCTAGTTGCTGGTCTTAGAGTCTAGTCTTTTAGAGTTTCGAGTTCTGGTCATAAGTTGTCACGCCGCCGCCGCACCATCATCATCACCCCTGCCATCTACCACCATCGCTTATCCGCCACCGCTTCGAATCCGTAATCATATACCACCACCGCTGCCATCTACCACCATATATCCACCACCAATCCGAGTTCTTGTCATATTAGGTTTGTTTTCGGGATCCATCCAGATTCCGATTCGTGTTTCCTTGCCGGAGTAGGTTTCGGAAAAAAAAAATTCTGGTAGCCACGCTCCGTTTAGGCCCAAAATTTTTCGAAAACGCATTTTTCGAAAAAATTTCTGGCTATCCTATTTTTAGGTGTTTCTGAGTGTTTTGAGACAGGTGCCATTATAGGAAGTTTTTTTTGACCCGTTTCCAGTTTCTGGGTCCGGGCAGACGAAAAAAAAAAATTGGTCGAAAAAATTTCGTGCCCATCCTGTCCGTTTGAGCTAGGAAGAGTTTTGAGACACTCGCCATTATAGTGATTTTTCGCAAAAAAAAAAGCAGCGCAAAAAAAAAGAGCGCAAAAAAAAAGAGCGAAAAAAAAATTCAGAGTGTGCTTTTCCCTTGTTTACGTGCCGCGCCGTGATTTTGTTAGTGTTCTAGGCTCGCGTCTCTAGTACGGTCTAGCCTAGGACCAGCACAGTACCGTCGTTGAGCGTTTATTCAACTTTGCATCTCTGAATTGATTATTGCTGACCCTTTTTGCTACCATATTATAAGCCTTCCCAGCTCCACATACATCTACGTCGTGCGTTTGACTCTCCCTGGTAATCGCTCTATCCAAGCTTTGAGAGTTTTGACTACAACGGTTGTCGATCACCGCCTGTTGCTGGGTAAGAACTGCTAAGAATTTGAGTTTTGCTTGACGGATTTGTGACATCCACCACCACCACTTGTTCGTAGTCTGTAGGATCATATTCTTGTGTGTTTCTATTGCTGCTAACCATGCCAGGATCACAAGCCGACGAGATTGACTGGGAGAATTTATCGAACAAGGAGCTTCATGATAAGTTTCAGCAAATGATGACTGAACATGTGCAAGATGTGCTAAACAATTTTGAAGAGGCCATGGAGAAGATCACTGGCTTTGAGAAGACGTTCGAAACAAAGCTCGATAACAAGTTTAATGAATTGCTCGCGCGTCTTCCACCACCACCACCCGCTGCAGCTAACGCAACTCTCCAACAACAACAACAACGACTACCTCCACGTCGCGAAGCAGACCTCCGCCGAGCAAGCCGTGTTCCTCTTGCGTTTGGCCAAAATGTTGGTGCTGCTGTTGATACTTCTGTGGCTCCTGCTGCTGATGCGGAGGAGGATGATTATGTGGGAGATTATGAGGATGAGGTTGATCAAAATGAACACTACGTGCAGCCACCTGTACCACCACCAGCAGGTCGACCTCAGGTACATATTCATAATGGTAGGCCTGCACCACCACCTCAGGTACGAGATGATGTCCATATTCCTAAACTGAAATTGAATATTCCACCATTTGAGGGTAGATATGTTCCTGATATATATCTTACTTGGGAGTTAGAAACTGAACAACGATTTACATGTTTACAATATCCTGAGGAGAGACGAGTTGGTGCTGCCGTTTGTGCTTTCACTAGTTTTGCATGTGTATGGTGGTCTGAAGATTGTAGATTATATCCTATTCCAACTACTTGGGCTGCTTTGAAAACTGCTATGCGTACGCGTTGGGTTCCACCATATTATCAACGTGAATTGCTTCAAAAATTGCAGCGTTTAAGACAAGGGAAAAATTCTGTAGAAGAATATTATCAGGAATTACAAACTGGCATGATTAGATGTGGTATTGTTGAGGAGAATGAAGCTATGCTTGCACGTTTTCTGGGTGGATTAAATAGAGAGATTCAGACCATTCTAGACTATAAGGAGTATACTAATATCACTCGTTTATTCCATCTTGCTTGTAAAGCTGAACGTGAAGTGCAGGATCGACAAGCATTGGGGCGAACTAACTTTTCTGCAGGCCGACCTTCATCATGGACACCACATGCATCTTCTACTTCAACTGCACCAGCACCTCCATCCGGTGCCACCTCTAGCCGTGATACAAGAAAACAAGCACAACCACCATTATCTGCCAAGAGCGCACCTGCGGGGCCTGCACAGCGTTCTTCTTCTTCCATGGCATCAACAGGGCACACAAGTGATATTATTTGTCGTCGTTGTAAGGGAGGAGGTCATTATGCGAGAGAATGCAAATCTCCGCGTGTGATGATTGCTACCGCGGATGGTGGATATGAGTCCGCTAGTGACTATGATGAGGAGACTTTGGCTCTTATTACACGTGAAGAACATGGTGGAGATGATTCTGATCATGAGACGCAATACATGGCTCCTGAAGACGCTGACAGGTATGAATGTTTAGTTGCTCAACGTGTTTTGAGTGTGCAGGTCACACAAGCTGAGCAAAATCAGAGGCACAATTTGTTCCATACCATTCTGTGCGCGTCATCATAGACGGAGGGAGCTGCAACAACTTGGCTAGCATGGAGATGGTGGAGAAGCTTTCTCTCACCACAAGACCACATCCACATCCTTACTACATCCAATGGTTCAACAACAGCGGCAAGGTTAAGGTAACACGTACTGTTCGTGTGCATTTTAGTATATCTACATATGCTGATTATGTTGATTGTGATGTGGTACCTATGCAAGCATGTTCCTTATTACTTGGTAGACCATGGCAATTTGATAAAAATTCTGTACACCATGGTAGAAACAATCACTATACTCTTGTTCATAAGGATAAAAATATTACTTTGCTTCCTATGACTCCTGATTCCATTTTGAAAGATGATATTAATAGAGCTAATAAAGCAAAACAGGAGACGAATAAGAGTGAAAATCAGATTGTGGCAACAGAATTTGAGCAACAAATGAAGCCTAATAATAAACCATCTAGTGTTGCTTCTGAAATTAAATTGAAAAGTGCATGTTTATTTGCCACCAAATCTGATATTGATGAGCTAGATTTCAGCAAATCTGTTTGCTATGCTTTTGTGTGCAAAGAGGCATTATTTTCATTCGAGGACGTGCCTTCCTCTTTGCCTCCTGCTGTCACTAACATTTTGCAGGAGTTCGCTGACGTCTTTCCACAAGACGTGCCACCCGGATTACCGCCTATTCGAGGGATTGAGCATCAGATTGACTTAATTCCCGGTGCTTCACTGCCAAACCGTGCACCATACCGTACCAATCCAGAGGAGACGAAGGAGATTATGCGTCAAGTACAAGAGCTTCTCGACAAAGGTTATATACGCGAATCCCTTAGTCCTTGTGCTGTTCCTATTATTCTAGTGCCGAAAAAGGATGGTACATCACGTATGTGTGTTGATTGTAGAGGCATTAATAATATTACTATTCGTTATCGTCATCCTATTCCTAGGCTAGATGATATGCTTGATGAATTGAGTGGCTCTACAATATTCTCCAAAGATGATTTGCGTAGTGGCTACCATCAAATTCGTATGAAATTGGGAGATGAATGGAAAACAGCATTTAAAACTAAGTTTGGATTATATGAGTGGTTAGTCATGCCTTTTGGGTTAACTAATGCACCTAGTACTTTCATGAGATTAATGAACGAAGTTTTACGTGCTTTCATTGGACGATTTGTGGTAGTTTACTTTGATGACATATTGATTTATAGCAGATCTTTGGAAGAACATTTGGAACATTTCCGTGCTGTTTTTATTGCTCTACGTGATGCACGTTTGTTCGGTAACCTTGGGAAGTGCACCTTTTGCACCGACCGAGTATCTTTTCTTGGCTATGTTGTTACTCCACAGGGAATTGAAGTTGATAAAGCCAAGATTGAAGCTATTGAGAGTTGGCCGCAGCCCAAAACGGTCACACAAGTGAGGAGTTTTCTTGGCCTCGCTGGATTCTATAGGCGTTTTGTGAGAGATTTTAGCACCATTGCTGCACCTCTCAATGAGCTTACAAAGAAAGATGTGCCTTTTCTTTGGGGTACCGCACAGGAAGAAGCCTTCACGGTATTGAAAGATAAGTTGACACATGCTCCTTTACTCCAACTTCCTGATTTTAATAAGACTTTTGAGCTTGAATGTGATGCTAGTGGAATTGGATTAGGAGGTGTGTTATTACAAGATGGCAAACCTGTTGCATACTTTTCTGAAAAATTGAGTGCGCCTAGTCTGAATTATTCTACTTATGATAAAGAATTATATGCTCTTGTTCGGACTTTAGAAACATGGCAACATTATTTATGGCCCAAAGAATTTGTTATACATTCTGATCATGAATCTTTGAAACATATTAAAAGTCAAGCTAAACTGAATCGTAGACATGCTAAATGGGTTGAATTCATTGAGACTTTCCCTTATGTCATTAAACACAAGAAGGGAAAAGAAAATGTTATTGCTGATGCATTGTCTCGTCGCTATACTATGCTTTCACAACTTGACTTCAAAATATTTGGTTTGGAGACCATCAAAGATCAATATGTGCATGATGCTGATTTTAAAGATGTAATGCAGAATTGTAAAGAAGGAAGAATGTGGAACAAGTTTGTCGTTAACGATGGATTTGTGTTTCGTGCTAACAAGCTATGCATTCCAGCTAGCTCCGTTTGTCTTTTGTTGTTGCAGGAAGCGCATGGAGGAGGATTAATGGGACATTTTGGCGTGAAGAAGACGGAGGACGTACTTGCTACACATTTCTTTTGGCCAAAGATGAGACGGGATGTTGAGCGTTTTATTGCTCGATGCACTACATGTCAAAAAGCTAAGTCACGACTCAATCCTCATGGTTTATATATGCCTTTGCCTGTACCTAGTGTTCCTTGGGAGGATATATCTATGGACTTTGTTTTAGGTTTACCTCGAACAAAGAAGGGGAGGGATAGCATATTTGTTGTCGTGGATAGATTCTCGAAAATGGAACACTTTATACCATGTCATAAAAGCGATGATGCTGTTAATGTTGCTAATTTGTTCTTTCATGAAATTATTCGCTTGCATGGTGTGCCAAATACTATTGTTTCAGATCGTGATACTAAATTTCTTAGCCACTTTTGGAGATGTTTATGGGCTAAGTTGGGGACTAAACTGCTTTTTAGTACTACTTGTCACCCCCAAACTGATGGACAAACTGAAGTAGTCAATAGAACGTTGTCTACTATGCTTAGGGCTGTTTTGAAGAATAATAAGAAAATGTGGGAGGAATGCTTGCCTCATATTGAATTTTCTTATAATCGTTCATTGCATTCTACTACTAAGATGTGCCCTTTTGAAGTTGTGTATGGTTTCCTACCTCGTGCACCTATTGATTTGTTGCCTCTTCCATCTTCGGAGAAGGTTAATTTTGATGCTAAACAACGTGCTGAATTGATTTTAAAAATGCATGAGTTAACTAAGGAAAACATTGAGCGCATGAATGCTAAATATAAACTTGCTGGAGATAAGGGTAGAAAACATGTTGTGTTTGCACCTGGAGATCTTGTTTGGTTACATTTGCGTAAGGATAGATTTCCTGATTTGCGCAAATCAAAGTTAATGCCACGTGCTGATGGTCCCTTTAAGGTGTTAGAGAAAATAAATGATAATGCATAGAAACTTGAGCTGCCTGCAGATTTTGGGGTTAGTCCCACTTTTAACATTGCAGATTTGAAGCCTTATTTGGGTGAGGAAGATGAACTTCCGTCGAGGACGACTTCATTTCAAGAAGGGGAGGATGATGAGGACATCAATACAATTGTTACACCCACAGCCCCTGCTGCTATACATACTGGACCAATTACTAGAGCTCGTGCACGCCAACTAAATTATCAGGTACTTTCGTTTCTTGGTAATGATTCTAATGTTCATGAGAATATGATGCTACCTAAATTGGATACATTTGTTTTGCTTACAAATGAAGGGCCTAGCTTGGAGAAGGATGAACATTGGAGCAAGAACAAGCATGGAGATGATGGCATGCGCAAGGGAAACAAGAACGGAGTTACAAGTGATGATTTCAGGACTTTGAAGCCACCATAATGGGTGCATGAAGCCTTGGACGAAATATACAAGATGCCACTTCATAAATTTCGTCCCGAGGCTATTTTAGGTGCTGCGTCACCTTATTATTGGGCCAGGCCCATGTAATTTCGAAATACATAAGTATAGGCTATTTTTAGAGTCCGTATGTGTGGAGAAACAAGAGATAGGGTTGATTTCGGACCCCTCCACCAAGGGCCACGAAATTCCCCCCCTCTTCCTCCATATATACAGCCCTTAGGGCATCGTTTAGACTTTGGGTTTTGTTTAGATTAAAAGTTCGCCATAGCTGCAACTTTGCGTACTTCGTTTGTGTTCAACGACCAGACAAAGGCGTCACAGAACCCCACCTTGATCAATAAAGCTTTCATCTTATATTCACAATATCCAGATTGCAATCTCAGTTTCTTGCTTGTTCTTCGTTTGCTCGCAGGAAACAGACCCTCGTGGTCAGGTTGATCGTGCTCCGGCGTGGTCAATAACCTCTCGGAGTTGGTTTAGCGATTGCTAAGGCGCGACGTCCTCGCACGTTCGTAGTCGGATCGTCAAAGTCGACTTCCACCAAAGCGAAATCCATCATCTCATCAAAAGACGGGACACCTCCGCCTCTATCATCCACATCGCGAAACAGCCCTCTGCCGAGCGAGCCGTGTTCCTCTTCAGCCTGGCCAAACTGTTGGTGCTGCTGTTGATAATTCTGTGGCTCCTGTTGCTGATGGGGAGGAGGATGAGTATGCGGGCGATTATGAGGATGAGGTTGATCAAAATCAGAACTACGTGCAGCCACCAGCACCACCACCAGCAGGTCGACCTCAGGTATATAATCGCAATGGTAGGCCTGCACCACCACCTTAGGTACGAGATCATGACCATGTTCCTAAACTGAAATTGAATATTCCACCATTTGAGGGTAGATATGTTCCTGATATATATCTTACTTGGGAGTTAGAAACTGAACAACGTTTTACATGTTTGCAATATCCCGAGGAGAGATGGGTTGCTGCTGCTGTTTGTGCTTTCACTAGTTTTGCATGTGTATGGTGGTCTAAACATTGTAGATTATATCCTATTCCAGCTACTTGGGTTGCTTTGAAAACTGCTATGCGTACTCGTTGGGTTCCACCATATTATCAACGTGAATTGCTTCAAAAATTGCAGCGTTTAAGACAAGGAAAAAAGTCTGTAGAAGAATATTATCAGGAATTACAAACTGGTATGATTAGATGTGGTATTGTTGAGGAGAATGAAGCTATGCTTGCACGTTTTATGGGTGGATTAAATAGAGAGATTCAGACCATTCTAGAGTATAAGGAGTATACTAATATCACTCGTTTATTTCATCTTGCTTGTAAAGCTGAACGTGAAGTGCAGGATCGACAAGCATTGGCGCGAACTAACTTTTCTGCTGGTCGACCTTCATCACGGACACCGCGTGCATCTTCTACTTCAACTGCACCAGCACCTCCATAAGGTGCCATCTCCAGTCGTGATACAAGAAAGCAGGCACAACCACCATTATATGCCAAGAGCGCACCTGTCGGGTCTGCACAGAGCTCTTCTTCTTCCATGGGGAGACTTTGGCACACAAGTGATATTATTTGTCGTTGTTGTAAGGGAAGAGGTCATTATGCGCGATAATGCAAATCTCAACGTGTGATGATTGCTACTGAGGATGGTGGGTATGAGTCCGCTAGTGACTATGATGAGGAGACTTTGGCTCTTATTACACGTGAAGAACACGGTGGAGATGATTCTGATCATGACACGCAATAGATGGCTCCTGACAATGCTGACAGGTATGAATGTTTAGTTGCTCAACGTGTTTTGAGTGTGCAGGTCACACAAGCTGAGCAAAATCAGAGGCATAATTTGTTCCATACAAAGGGAGTTGTGAAGGAATGTTCTGTGCGCGTCATCATAGACGGAGGGAGCTGCAACATCTTGGCTAGCATGGAGATGGTGGAGAAGCTTTCTTGATGAGGACATCAATACCATTGTTACACCCACAGCCCCTACTGCTACATATACGGGACCAATTACTAGAGCTCGCGCACGCCAATTAAATTATCAGGTACTTTCGTTTCTTGGTAATGATTCTAATGTTCATGAGAATATGATGCTGCCTAAATTGAATACATTTGTTTTGCTTACAAATGAAGGGCCTAGCTTGGAGAAGGATGAACATTGGAGCAAGAACAAGCATGGAGATGATGCCATGCGCAAGGGGAACAAGAACAGAGTTACAAGTGATGATTTCAGGACTTTGAAGCCACCATAATGGATGCATGAAGCCTTGGACGAAATATACAAGATGCCACTTCATAAATTTCGTCTCGAGGCTATTATAGGTGCTGCGTCACCTTTTTATTGGGCCAGGCCCATGTAATTTCGAAATACATAAGTATAGGCTATTTTTAGAGTCCGTATGTGTGGGGAAACAAGAGATAGGGTTGATTTCGGACCCCTCCACCAAGGGCCACGAAATTCCCCCTCTCTTCCTCCATATATACAGCCCTTAGGGCACCGTTTAGACTTTGGGTTTTGTTTAGATTAAAAGTTTGCCATAGCTGCAACTTCGCGTACTTCGTTTGTGTTCAACGACCAGACAAAGGCGTCACAGAACCCCACCTTGATCAATAAAGCTTTCATCTTATATTCGCAATATCCAGATTGCAATCTTAGTTTCTTGCTTGTTCTTCGTTTGCTCGCAGGAAACAGACCCTCGTGGTCTGGTTGATCGTGCTCCGGCGTGGTCAATAACCTCTCGGAGTTGGTTTAGCGATTGCTAAGGCGCGACGTCCTCGCACGTTCGTAGTCGGATCGTCAAAGTCGACTTCCACCAAAGCGATATCCATCATCTCATCGAAAGACGGGACACCTTTGTCTCTATCAAGTGGTATCAGATTTCCAGGTGCAAACACAACATGTTTTCTACCCTTATCTCCAGCAAGTTTATATTTAGCATTCATACGCTCAATGTTTGCCTTAGTTAACTCATGCATTTTTAAAATCAATTCAGCATGTTGTTTAGCATCAAAATTAACCTTCTCCGAAGATGGAAGAGGCAACAAATCAATAGGTGCACGAGGTAGGAAACCATACACAACTTCAAAAGGGCACATCTTATTAGTAGAATACAATGAACGATTATAAGCAAATTCAATATGAGGCAAGCATTCCTCCCACATTTTCTTATTATTCTTCAAAACAGCCCTAAGCATAGTAGACAACGTTCTATTGACTACTTCAGTTTGTCCATCAGTTTGGGGGTGACAAGTAGTACTAAAAAGCAGTTTAGTCCCCAACTTAGCCCATAAACATCTCCAAACGTGGCTAAGAAATTTAGTATCACGATCTGAAACAATAGTATTTGGCACACCATGCAAGCGAATAATTTCACGAAAGAACAAATCAGCAACATTAACATCATCATCGCTTTTATGACATGGTATAAAGTGTGCCATTTTCGAGAATCTATCCACGACAACAAATATGCTATCCCTCCCCTTCTTTGTTCGAGGTAAACCTAAAACAAAGTCCATAGATATATCCTCCCAAGGAACACTAGGTACAGGCAAAGGCATATATAAACCATGAGGATTGAGTCGTGACTTAGCTTTTTGACATGTAGTGCATCGAGCAATAAAACGCTCAACATCCCGTCTCATCTTTGGCCAAAAGAAATGTGTAGCAAGTACGTCCTCCGTCTTCTTCACGCCAAAGTGTCCCATTAATCCTCCTCCATGCGCCTCCTGCAACAACAAAAGACGAACGGAGCTAGCTGGAATGCATAGCTTGTTAGCACGAAATACAAATCCATCGTTAACGACGAACTTGTTCCACATTCTTCCTTCTTTACAATTCTGCATTACATCTTTAAAATCAGCATCATGCACATATTGATCTTTGATGGTCTCCAAACCAAATATTTTGAAGTCAAGTTATGAAAGCATAGTATAGCAGCGAGACAATGCATCAGCAATAACATTTTCTTTTCCCTTCTTGTGTTTAATGACATAAGGAAAAGTCTCAATGAATTCAACCCATTTAGCATGTCTACGATTCAGTTTAGCTTGACTTTTAATATGTTTGAAAGATTCATGATCAGAATGTATAACAAATTCTTTGGGCCATAAATAATGTTGCCATGTTTCTAAAGTCCGAACAAGAGCATATAATTCTATATCATAAGTAGAATAATTCAGACTAGGCCCACTCAATTTTTCAGAAAAGTATGCAACAGGTTTGCCATCTTGTAATAACACACCTCCTAATCCAATTCCACTAGCATCACATTCAAGCTCAAAAGTCTTATTAAAATCAGGAAGTTGGAGTAAAGGAGCATGTGTCAACTTATCTTTCAATACCGTGAAGGCTTCTTCCTGTGCGGTACCCCAAACAAAAGGCACATCCTTCTTTGTAAGCTCGTTGAGAGGTGCAGCAATGGTGCTGAAATCTCTCACAAAACGCCTATAGAATCCAGCGAGGCCAAGAAAACTCCTCACTTGTGTGACCGTTTTGGGCTGCGGCCAACTCTCAATAGCTTCAATCTTGGCTTTATCAACTTCAATTCCCTGTGGAGTAACAACATAGCCAAGAAAAGATACTCGGTCGGTGCAAAAGGTGCACTTCCCAAGGTTACCAAATTTCTTTTGGCCAAAGGTGAAGAAGACGGAGGATGTACTTGCTACACATTTCTTTTGGCCAAAGATGAGACGGGATGTTGAGCGTTTTATTGCTCGATGCACTACATGTCAAAAAGCTAAGTCACGACTCAATCCTCATGGTTTATATATGCCTTTGCCTGTACCTAGTGTTCCTTCGGAGGATATATCTATGGACTTTGTTTTAGGTTTACCTCGAACAAAGAAGGGGAGGGATAGCATATTTGTTGTCGTGGATAGATTCTCGAAAATGGCACACTTTATACCATGTCATAAAAGCGATGATGCTGTTAATGTTGCTGATTTGTTCTTTCGTGAAATTATTCGCTTGCATGGTGTGCCAAATACTATTGTTTCAGATCGTGATACTAAATTTCTTAGCCACTTTTGGAGATGTTTATGGGCTAAGTTGGGGACTAAACTGCTTTTTAGTACTACTTTGTCACCCCCAAACTGATGGACAAACTGAAGTAGTCAATAGAACGTTGTCTACTATGCTTAGGGCTGTTTTGAAGAATAATAAGAAAATGTGGGAGGAATGCTTGCCTCATATTGAATTTGCTTATAATCGTTCATTGCATTCTACTACTAAGATGTGCCCTTTTGAAGTTGTGTATGGTTTCCTACCTCGTGCACCTATTGATTTGTTGCCTCTTCCATCTTCGGAGAAGGTTAATTTTGATGCTAAACAACGTGCTGAATTGATTTTAAAAATGCATGAGTTAACTAAGGAAAACATTGAGCGCATGAATGCTAAATATAAACTTGCTGGAGATAAGGGTAGAAAACATGTTGTGTTTGCACCTGGAGATCTTGTTTGGTTACATTTGCGTAAGGATAGATTTCCTGATTTGCGCAAATCAAAGTTAATGCCACGTGCTGATGGTCCCTTTAAGGTGTTAGAGAAAATAAATGATAATGCATATAAACTTGAGCTGCCCCAAACAAAAGGCACATCCTTCTTTGTAAGCTCGTTGAGAGGTGCAGCAATGGTGCTGAAATCTCTCACAAAACGCCTATAGAATCCAGCGAGGCCAAGAAAACTCCTCACTTGTGTGACCGTTTTGGGCTGCGGCCAACTCTCAATAGCTTCAATCTTGGCTTTGTCAACTTCAATTCCCTGTGGAGTAACAACATAGCCAAGAAAAGATACTCGGTCGGTGCAAAAGGTGCACTTCCCAAGGTTACCAAACAAACGTGCATCACGTAGAGCAATAAAAACAGCACGTAAATGTTCCAAATGTTCTTCCAAAGATCTGCTATAAATCAGTATGTCATCAAAGTAAACTACCACAAATCGTCCAATGAAAGCACGTAAAACTTCGTTCATTAATCTCATGAAAGTACTAGGTGCATTAGTTAACCCAAAAGGCATGACTAACCACTCATATAATCCAAACTTAGTTTTAAATGCTGTTTTCCATTCATCTCCCAATTTCATACGAATTTGGTGGTAGCCACTACGCAAATCAACTTTGGAGAATATTGTAGAACCACTCAATTCATCAAGCATATCATCTAGCCTAGGAATAGGATGACGATAACAAATAGTAATATTATTAATGCCTCTACAATCAACACACATACGTGATGTACCATCCTTTTTCGGCACTAGAATAATAGGAACAGCACAAGGACTAAGGGATTCGCGTATATAACCTTTGTCGAGAAGCTCTTGTACTTGGCGCATAATCTCCTTCGTCTCCTCTGGATTGGTATGGTATGGTGCACGGTTTGGCAGTGAAGCACCGGGAATTAAGTCAATCTGATGCTCAATCCCTCGAATAGGCGGTAATCCCGGTGGCACGTCTTGTGGAAAGACGTCAGCGAACTCCTGCAAAATGTTAGTGACAGCAGGAGGCAAAGAGGAAGGCACGTCCTCGAATGAAAATAATGCCTCTTTGCACACAAAAGCATAGCAAACAGATTTGGCGAAATCTAGCTCATCAATATCAGATTTGGTGGCAAATAAACATGCACTTTTCAATTTAATTTCAGAAGCAACACTAGATGGTTTATTGTTAGGCTTCATTTGTTGCTCAAATTCTTTTGCCACAATCTGATTTTCACTCTTATTCGTCTCCTGTTTTGCTTTATTAGCTCTATTAATATCATCTTTCAAAATGGAATCAGGAGTCATAGGAAGCAAAGTAATATTTTTATCCTTATGAATAAGAGTATAGTGATTGTTTCTACCATGGTGTACAGAATTTTTATCAAATTGCCATGGTCTACCAAGTAATAAGGAACATGCTTGCATAGGTACCACATCACAATCAACATAATCAGCATATGTAGAGATACTAAAATGCACACGAACAATACGTGTCACCTTAACCTTGCCGCTATTGTTGAACCATTGTATGTAGTAAGGATGTGGATGTGGTCTTGTGGTGAGAGAAAGCTTCTCCACCATCTCCATGCTAGCCAAGTTGTTGCAGCTCCCTCCGTCTATGATGACGCGCACAGAACGTTCCTTCACAACTCCCTTGGTATGGAACAAATTGTGCCTCTGATTTTGCTCAGCTTGTGTGATCTGCACACTCAAAACACGTTGAGCAACTAAACATTCATACCTTTCAGCGTCTTCAGGAGCCATGTATTGCGTCTCATGATCAGAATCATCTCCACCATGTTCTTCACGTGTAATTAGAGCCAAAGTCTCCTCATCATAGTCACTAGCAGACTCATATCCACCATCCGCGGTAGCAATCATCACACGCGGAGATTTGCATTCTCTCGCATAATGACCTCCTCCCTTACAACAACGACAAATAATATCACTTGCGTGCCCTGTTGATGCCATGGAAGAAGAAGAACGCTGTGCAGGCCCCGCAGGTGCGCTCTTGGCAGATAATGGTGGTCGTGCCTGTTTTCTTGTATCATGGCTGGAGATGGCACCAGATGGAGGTGCTGGTGCAGTTGAAGTAGAAGATGCACGTGGTGTCCATGATGAAGGTCGGCCTGCAGAAAAGTTAGTTCGCCCCAATGCTTGTCGATCCTGCACTTCACGTTCAGCTTTACAAGCAAGATCGAATAAACGAGTGATATTAGTATACTCCTTATAGTCTAGAATGGTCTGAATCTCTCTATTTAATCCACCCAGAAAATGTGCAAGCATAGCTTCATTCTCCTCAACAATACCATATCTAATCATGCCAGTTTGTAATTCCTGATAATATTCTTCTACATAATTTTTCCCTTGTCTTAAACGCTGCAATTTTTGAAGCAATTCACGTTGATAATATGGTGGAACCCAACGCGTACGCATAGCAGTTTTCAAAGCAGCCCAAGTAGTTGGAATAGGATATAATCTACAATGTTCAGACCACCATACACATGCAAAACTAGTGAAAGCACAAACAGCAGCAGCAACTTGTCTCTCCTCAGAATATTGTAAACATGTAAATCGTTGCTCAGTTTCTAACTCCCAAGTAAGATATATATCAGGAACATATCTACCCTCAAATTGTGGAATATTCAATTTCAGTTTAGGAATATGGACATCATCTCGTACCTGAGGTGGTGGTGCAGGCCTACCATTACGAATATATACCTGAGGTCGACCTGCTGGTGGTGGTACAGGTGGCTGCACGTAGTGCTGATTTTGATCAACCTCATCCTCATAATCTCCCACATTATCATCCTCCTCCGCATCAGCAGCAGGAGCCACAGAAGTATCAACAGCAGCACCAACAGTTTGGCCAAACGCAAGAGGAACACGGCTTGCTCGGCGGAGGTCTGTTTCGCGACGTGGAGGTAGTCGTTGTTGTTGTTGTTGGAGAGGTGCGTTAGGTGCAGCGGGTGGTGGTGGTGGAAGACGCGCGAGCAATTCATTAAACTTGTTATCGAGCTTTGTTTCGAACGTCTTCTCAAGGCCAGTGATCTTCTCCATGGCCTCTTCAAAATTGTTCAGCACATCTTGCACCTGTTCAGTCATCATTTGCTGAAACTTATCATGAAGCTCCTTGTTTGATAAATTCTCCCAGTCAATCTCGTCGGCTTGTGATCCTGGCATGGTTAGCAGCAATAGAAACACACAAGAATATGATCCTACAGACTACGAACAAGTGGTGGTGGTGGGTGTCACAAATCCGTCAAGCAAAACTCAAATTCTTACCAGTTCTTACCCAGCAACAGGCGGTGATCGGCAACCGTTGTAGTAAAAACTCTCAAAGCTTGGATAGAGCGATTACCAGGGAGAGTCAAACGCACGACGTAGATGTATGTGGAGCTAGGAAGGCTTATAATATGGTAGCAAAAAGGGTCAGCAATAATCAATTCAGAGATGCAAAGTTGAATAAACGCGCAACGACGGTACTGTGCTGGTCCTAGGCTAGACTGTGGTAGAGACGCGAGCCTAGAACACCAACAAAATCACGGCGCGGCACGTAAACAAGGGAGGAGCACACTCTGAATTTTTTTTCTCTTTTTTTTGCACTTTTTTTTCCTCTTTTTTTTGCTCCGCAACAAATTTTTTTTCAAAAAAGTCTACAAATGGTCTAAAAACTGCCTAGCCAGAATTTTCCAGACTTTTTTTTTTGAAATTGGAACTATTTTTCTTCTGCGGATGGCTCGGAAGTTGGGGAGTCCTTCTCTGTCACGACTCGGAGTATCGCGTGATCTGGAAATCGAGAACAATGCAACAATTACTGGACTCGGACTAGGACTGGTGGCGGAGATGAATCTCGTGGAACTCGGACTGGTGGCGGAGATGAATCTGGTGGAACACGGACAGGTGGCGGATATATGTTGCAGGTGAACTCGGATTGGCGTGATGGCGGCGGATATGTGGTGGCGTATATGGATCCGGATTGGCGGTGAATATGTGGTGGTGGTATATGGCAACAGCGATGATGATGATGCGGTGGTGATATATGGCAGCGGCGACGTGACAACCTGTGAACAGAACTCGAAACTCTAAAAGACTAGACGCTAAGACCAGCAACTGGACACGACGATGCAACCGCAAATTCAACAAAGCAAATACAGAAAAGATTATGCAAGGCTCAGATTGGTTTGGATGGGATGAACTAACCCTAATTTTTTTTTGGCTTTTTCGTGGACTATAGGTATGAAGAACAGACTCGATCTAAACTACGAAAAACTGTAAAATCTCACCGAGCAACCTGGAAATCTGATACCACTTGATAGAGGCAAAGGTGTCCCGTCTTTCGGTGAGATGATGGATATCGCTTTGGTGGAAGTCGACTTTGACGATCCGACTACGAACGTGCGAGGACGTCGCGCCTTAGCAATCGCTAAACCAACTCCGAGAGGTTATTGACCACGCCGGAGCACGATCAACCTGACCACGAGGGTCTGTTTCCTGCGAGCAAACGAAGAACAAGCAAGAAACTAAGATTGCAATCTGGATATTGCGAATATAAGATGAAAGCTTTAATGATCAAGGTGGGGTTCTGTGACGCCTTTGTCTGGTCGATGAACACAAACGAAGTACGCGAAGTTGCAGCTATGGCGAACTTTTAATCTAAACAAAACCCAAAGTCTAAAAGGTGCCCTAAGGGTTGTATATATGGAGGAAGAGAGGGGGAATTTCGTGGCCCTTGGTGGAGGGGTCCGAAATCAACCCTATCTCTTGTTTCCCCACACATACGGACTCTAAAAATAGCCTATACTTATGTATTTCGAAATTACATGGGCGTGGCCCAATAAAAAGGTGACGCAGCACCTATAATAGCCTCGGGACGAAATTTATGAAGTGGCATCTTGTATATTTCGTCCAAGGCTTCATGCACCCATTATGGTGGCTTCAAAGTCCTGAAATCATCACTTGTAACTCCGTTCTTGTTCCCCTTGCGCATGGCATCATCTCCATGCTTGTTCTTGCTCCAATGTTCATCCTTCTCCAAGCTAGGCCCTTCATTTGTAAGCAAAACAAATGTATCCAATTTAGGCAGCATCATATTCTCATGAACATTAGAATCATTACCAAGAAACGAAAGTACCTGATAATTTAATTGGCGTGCGCGAGCTCTAGTAATTGGTCTCGTATATGTAGCAGTAGGGGTTGTGGGTGTAACAATGGTATTGATGTCCTCATCATCTCCGCCACCAGTCCTAGTCCGAGTCCAGTAATTGTTGCATTGTTCTCGATTTCCAGATCACGCGATACTCCGAGTCGTGACAGAGAAGGACTCCCCAACTTCTGAGCCATCCGCAGAAGACAAATAGTTCCAATTTCAAAAAGAAAACTAAGTCTGGAAAATTCTGGCTAGGCAGTTTTTAGACCATTTGTAGACTTTTTCGAAAAAAATTTGTCGCGGAGCAAAAAAAAAAGAGGAAAAAAAGTGCAAAAAAAGAGGAAAAAAATTCAGAGTGTGCTCCTCCCTTGTTTACGTGCCGCGTCGTGATTTTGTTGGTGTTCTAGGCTCGCGTCTCTAGCACAGTCTAGCCTAGGACCAGCATAGTACCGTCGTTGAGCGTTTATTGAACTTTGCATCTCTGAATTGATTATTGCTGACCCTTTTTGCTACCATGTTATAAGCCTTCCCAGCTCCACATACATCTACGTCGTGCGTTTGACTCTCCCTGGTAATCGCTCTATCCAAGCTTTGAGAGTTTTGACTATAACGGTTGTCGATCACCGCCTGTTGCTGGGTAAGAACTGCTAAGAATTTGAGTTTTGCTTGACGGATTTGTGACACCCACCACCACCACTTGTTCGTAGTCTGTAGGATCATATTCTTGTGTGTTTCTATTGCTGCTAACCATGCCAGGATCACAAGCCGACGAGATTGACTGGGAGAATTTATCGAACAAGGAGCTTCATGATAAGTTTCAGCAAATGATGACTGGACATGTGCAAGATGTGCTGAACAATTTTGAAGAGGCCATGGAGAAGATCACTGGCCTTGAGAAGACGTTCGAAACAAAGCTCGATAACAAGTTTAATGAATTGCTCGCGCGTCTTCCACCACCACCACCCGCTGCACCTAACGCACCTCTCCAACAACAACAACAACGGCTACCTCCACGTCGCGAAACAGACCTCCGCCGAGCAAGCCGTGTTCCTCTTGCGTTTGGCCAAACTGTTGGTGCTGTTGTTGATACTTCTGTGGCTCCTGCTGCTGATGCGGAGGAGGATGATTATGTGGGAGATTATGAGGATGAGGTTGTTCAAAATCAGCACTACGTGCAGCCACCTGTACCACCACCAGCAGGTCGACCTCAGGTATATATTCTTAATGGTAGGCCTGCACCACCACCTCAGGTACGAGATGATGTCCATATTCCTAAACTGAAATTGAATATTCCACCATTTGAGGGTAGATATGTTCCTGATATATATCTTACTTGGGAGTTAGAAACTGAACAACGATTTACATGTTTACAATATCCTGAGGAGAGACGAGTTGCTGCTGCTGTTTGTGCTTTCACTAGTTTTGCATGTGTATGGTGGTCTGAACATTGTAGATTATATCCTATTCCAACTACTTGGGCTGCTTTGAAAACTGCTACGCGTACGCGTTGGGTTCCACCATATTATCAACGTGAATTGCTTCAAAAATTGCAGCGTTTAAGACAAGGGAAAATTCTGTAGAAGAATATTATCAGGAATTACAAACTGGCATGATTAGATGTGGTATTGTTGAGGAGAATGAAGCTATGCTTGCACGTTTTCTGGGTGGATTAAATAGAGAGATTCAGACCATTCTAGACTATAAGGAGTATACTAATATCACTCGTTTATTCCATCTTGCTTGTAAAGCTGAACGTGAAGTGCAGGATCGACAAGCATTGGGGCGAACTAACTTTTCTGCAGGCCGACCTTCATCATGGACACCACGTGCATCTTCTACTTCAACTGCACCAGCACCTCCATCCGGTGCCACCTCCAGCCGTGATACAAGAAAACAAGCACAACCACCATTATCTGCCAAGAGCGCACCTGCGGGGCCTGCACAGCGTTCTTCTTCTGCCATGGCATCAACAGGGCACACAAGTGATATTATTTGTCGTTGTTGTAAGGGAGGAGGTCATTATGCGAGAGAATGCAAATCTCCGCGTGTGATGATTGCTACCGCGGATGGTGGATATGAGTCTGCTAGTGACTATGATGAGGAGACTTCGGCTCTTATTACACGTTAAGAACATGGTGGAGATGATTCTGATCATGAGACGCAATACATGGCTCCTGAAGACGCTGACAGGTATGAATGTTTAGTTGCTCCACGTGTTTTGAGTGTGCAGATCACACAAGCTGAGCAAAATCAGAGGCACAATTTGTTCCATACCAAGGGAGTTGTGAAGGAACGTTCTGTGCGCGTCATCATAGACGGAGGGAGCTGCAACAACTTGGCTAGCATGGAGATGGTGGAGAAGCTTTCTCTCACCACAAGACCACATCCACATCCTTACTACATACAATGGTTCAACAATAGCGACAAGGTTAAGGTAACACGTATTGTTCGTGTGCATTTTAGTATCTCTACATATGCTGATTATGTTGATTGTGATGTGGTACCTATGCAAGCATGTTCCTTATTACTTGGTAGACCATGGCAATTTGATAAAAATTCTGTACACCATGGTAGAAACAATCATTATACTCTTGTTCATAAGGATAAAAATATTACTTTGCTTCCTATGACTCCTGATTCCATTTTGAAAGATGATATTAATAGAGCTAATAAAGCAAAACATGAGAAAAATAAGAGTGAAAATCAGATTGTGGCAAAAGAATTTGAGCAACAAATGAAGCCTAATAATAAACCATCTAGTGTTGCTTCTGAAATTAAATTGAAAAGTGCATGTTTACTTGCCACTAAATCTGATATTGATGAGCTAGATTTCAGCAAATCTGTTTGCTATGCTTTTGTGTGCAAAGAGGCATTATTTTCATTTGAGGACGTGCCTTCCTCTTAACCTCCTGCTGTCACTAAAATTTTGCAGGAGTTCGCTGACGTCTTTCCACAAGACGTGCCATCGGGATTACCTCCCATTCGAGGGATTGAGCATCATATTGACTTAATTCCCGGTGCATCATTACCCAACCGTGCACCATACCATACCAATCCAGAGGAGACGAAGGAGATTATGCATCAAGTACAGGAGCTGCTCGACAAAGGTTATATACGCGAATCCTTTAGTCCTTGTGTTGTTCCTATTATTCTAGTGCCGAAAAAGAATGGTACATCACGTATGTGTGTTGATTGTAGAGGCATTAATAATATTACTATTCGTTATCGTCATCCTATTCCTAGGCTAGATGATGTGCTTGATGAATTGAGTGGCTCTACAATATTCTCCGAAGTTGATTTGCGTAGTGGATACCATCAAATTCGTATGAAATTGGGAGATGAATGGAAAACGGCATTTTAAACTAAGTTTGGATTATATGAGTGGTTAGTCATGCCTTTTGGGTTAACAGATTGGCTGACCAGGTCAAACTTGACCTGTGTGTCCAGCGGGATCCACTGGTCAGTGACAACGGCTTCAATAGATGATTATTCTAGCTAAACAGAGTTATTTAGTAGGTAGGCCCCACCTGTCATGGACTAATTAGTTCAGCTAATTAAGTTTTAATTATAAAACGGTTTAATTAATCTAAATATGGTGTGGGGCTCGCGTGTCAGTGTCACCGAGCTGCCCAGTCAATAGTTGGCTGGGTCAACCCAGTCAACTGGGACATGCGGGACCCACTGGTAGTGGCTCTGTGGTGGCCCCTGGCTAGGCACGTCGGCGCTGGCTACCGGAGTTGCTCCGGTGAGCCTCCTGCGGCGGCGCACATCAGGAGACGGGTCGGGTTTCGCGCACAGGGGGTTTCCGGGGTTGTAGCTAGATGCGTTCGACGCGGTTCGACATCGCACGCAAGATGGAGGCGAGGGCCGGGGCCCGGAACGAGCGGAACGGCGCCGGCGACGAGTAGAAATGGCGCCGGAGTACTGGCGCGAGCGGGTTCAGCGTTAGAGCGAGCGAGTGATGAGGACATCAATACCATTGTTACACCCACAGCCCCTACTGCTACATATACTGGACCAATTACTAGAGCTCACCCACGCTAATTAAATTATCAGGTACTTTCTTTTCTTGGTAATGATTCTAATGTTCATGAGAATATGATGCTGCCTAAATTGGATACATTTGTTTTGCTTACAAATGAAGGGCCTAGCTTGGAGAAGGATGGACATTGGAGCACGAACAAGCATGGAGATGATGGCATGTGCAAGGGGAACAAGAACGGAGTTACAAGTGATGATTTCAGGACTTTGAAACCACCATAATGGGTGCATGAAGCCTTGGACGAAATATACAAGATGCATCTTCAAAAATTTCGTCCCGAGGCTATTCTAGGTGCTGCGTCACCTTATTATTGGGCGAGGCCCATGTAATTTCGAAATACATAAGTATAGGCTATTTTTAGAGTCCGTATGTGTGGGGAAACATGATAGAGGCAATGTGATATAGGCAAAGGTGTCCCGTCTTTCGATGAGATGATGGATATCGCTTTGGTGGAAGTCGACTTTGACGATCCGACTACGAACGTGCGAGGACGTCGCGCCTTAGCAATCGCTAAACCAACTCCGAGAGGTTATTGACCACGCCGGAGCACGATCAACCTGACCACGAGGGTCTGTTTCCTGCGAGCAAACGAAGAACAAGCACGAAACTAAGATTGCAATCTGGATATTGCGAATATAAGATGAAAGCTTTATTGATCAAGGTGGGGTTCTGTGACGCCTTTGTCTGGTCGTTGAACACAAACGAAGTACGCGAAGTTGCAGCTATGGCGAACTTTTAATCTAAACAAAACCCAAAGTCTAAACGGTGCCCTAAGGGCTGTATATATGGAGGTAGAGAGGGGGAATTTCGTGGCCCTTGGTGGAGGGGTCCGAAATCAACCCTATCTCTTGTTTCCCCACACATACGGACTCTAAAAATAGCCTATACTTATGTATTTCGAAATTACATGGGCCTGGCCCAATAAAAAGGTGACGCAGCACCTATAATAGCCTCGGGACGAAATTTATGAAGTGGCATCTTGTATATTTCGTCCAAGGCTTCATGCACCCATTATGGTGGCTTCAAAGTCCTGAAATCATCACTTGTAACTCCGTTCTTGTTCCCCTTGCGCATGGCATCATCTCCATGCTTGTTCTTGCTCCAATGTTCATCCTTCTCCAAGCTAGGCCCTTCATTTGTAAGCAAAACAAATGTATCCAATTTAGGCAGCATCATATTCTCATGAACATTAGAATCATTACGAAGAAACGAAAGTACCTGATAATTTAATTGGTGTGCGCGAGCTCTAGTAATTGGTCCCGTATATGTAGCAGTAGGGGCTGTGGGTGTAACAATGGTATTGATGTCCTCATCATCCTCCCCTTCTTGAAATGAAGTCGTCCTCGACGGAAACTCATCTTCCTCACCCAAATAAGGCTTCAAATCTGCAATGTTAAAAGTGGGACTAACCCCAAAATCTGCAGGCAGCTCAAGTTTATATGCATTATCATTTATTTTCTCTAACACCTTAAAGGGACCATCAGCACGTGGCATTAGCTTTGATTTGCGCAAATCAGGAAATCTATCCTTACGCAAATGTAACCAAACAAGATCTCCAGGTGCAAACACAACATGTTTTCTACCCTTATCTCCAGCAAGTTTATATTTAGCATTCATACGCTCAATGTTTTCCTTAGTTAACTCATGCATTTTAAAATCAATTCAGCACGTTGTTTAGCATCAAAATTAACCTTCTCCGAAGATGGAAGAGGCAACAAATCAATAGGTGCACGAGGTAGGAAACCATACACAACTTCAAAAGGGCACATCTTAGTAGTAGAATGCAATGAACGATTATAAGCAAATTCAATATGAGGCAAGCATTCCTCCCACATTTTCTTATTATTCTTCAAAACAGCCCTAAGCATAGTAGACAATGTTCTATTGACTACTTAAGTTTGTCCATCAGTTTGGGGTTGACAAGTAGTACTAAAAAGCAGTTTAGTCCCCAACTTAGCCCATAAACATCTCCAAAAGTGGCTAAGAAATTTAGTATCACGATCTGAAACAATAGTATTTGGCACACCATGCAAGCGAATAATTTCACGAAAGAACAAATCAGCAACATTAACAGCATCATCGCTTTTATGACATGGTATAAAGTGTGCCATTTTCGAGAATCTATCCACGACAACAAATATGCTATCCCTCCCCTTCTTTGTTCGAGGTAAACCTAAAACAAAGTCCATAGATATATCCTCCCAAGGAACACTAGGTACAGGCAAAGGCATATATAAACCATGAGGATTGAGTCGTGACTTAGCTTTTTGACATGTAGTGCATCGAGCAATAAAATGCTCAACATCCCGTCTCATCTTTGGCCAAAAGAAATGTGTAGCAAGTATGTCCTCCGTCTTCTTCACGCCAAAGTGTCCCATTAATCCTCCTCCATGCGCCTCCTGTAACAACAAAAGACGAACGGAGCTAGCTGGAATGCATAGCTTGTTAGCACGAAACACAAATCCATCGTTAACGACGAACTTGTTCCACATTCTTCCTTCTTTACTGATAGAGGCGGGGTGTCCCGATCTTTCGATGAGATGATAAGTATCGATTTGGTGGAGACGACTTTGACGATCCGACTACAAACGTGCACGACGTTGCACCTTAGCAATCGCTAAACCAATCTCCTGAGGTTCTGACGATGCAGGAAGCACGGCCAGCCTGACCACGAAGGTCTATTCCTGCAAGCAATCGAAGAATGAGCAAGAATATGATAAAGCAATCTGAATATTGCAAATATATATGAGGTATTGATAATGGTGGGGATCCGTAAGCGGTCTTGGTCTGGTCGTTGGACACAAACGAAGTACACGAAGTTGCAGTGGCTAACTTTTAACTAAACAAATCCCCAGGAAAAGCTACTAGATGGATCTACTTATATAGGAGCAAGGGGTGGCGGCCAAGGAGGTGGGAGGACGTCCCAAGGCAGCCTAAAACTAAATCTAGGTCGTACAAGGCCAATGGGCCCAAGTGGAGGTGATGTAACACCTTTGGACTTGTAGTTTGACTCGGATTCTGCTGCAGCATCAGATTGTTTCGTCCACAACTCAACGCTCCGGACGAATTTGAAGGTGATTCCAATTGGGTTGGAAAGTGCACAAAATCTAGTTTCCAACAAAAAAAGAATCACTCAATTCGGAGTCCGTATGAAAAACTTGTGTGCGTTTTGAGTCAGGTGTGTCTGTGCAGTCCGAATCTGAATCCAGAACGTGAGAGACTTGGACTCTATCTTCTCTTGGGCCAAAAGTGACGTGAGGGAACTTTTTGGACAGCAAATAAACATCTCTTTCTTCCTTATCTTCATATGTGGATTGTACAAATGTCCCATACACCTGCAATTAGACAAAACACAAAAGTGTGTGAAGTATTTTTGTTTTGGATAACATAAATAGATTATTGAATAGTTTGCACTAGAAATCACCTGACAAAAATGCATATATGCAATATTTTTGGTCATATCCAAGGTAGTCATGTCCTCATCATCCTCCCCTTCTTGAAAATAAAGCCGTCCTCGGTGTTGCTTAATCTGAAATGTGGCTAATAAAAGAGACAAGGTGTACATGTTGTATATGTATATGTCATCCATTTTTACTTCCCTTGATTTTTGCATATATGACACATGAATAGATGAGTAACTTGCATAGTTCATAAAATCTAAAGCCAAAAAATTAGCACAAGAAGTAGAAGGCATGAAAATATTGCAACTCAGTTTGCACATATAAGTGAAGCTCTTATTCATTTCAAAAGATTGACAATGTTCATCATTAAACCATCCCAACATTGGTGAATAAACCTTACTTGCATCAAATTTACATGCTACAACATGCTTAAATAAGCAAACATGCAATAAGTCATTCAACACAAAATCATCACCAAGATTAGAGGTCATATCAAAATGATTAAACATTGGTTCTTTTGCATCAATATTTAATTCAATGGGTGCACTCAAAATTGTTGGTATTTCAGTTGTTTGATCACATGGCAAAGTCAAATTATCAACGTAGTCCTCTAAAATAGGTGGTGTGATCAAAGTAGTGGGTAGCTCATCAGATGGTGCATTCAAATTGACAAGGCATTTATCATTCTCATGTAGAGATGGAAGATCAGTACCATTGTCATTACCTCTTATGATCAACTCAGATGATGTAGCCACTCTCGGGGGCGATGTGTCACAAGGTGGAGGTGATGTAGTCCTGACAACAACGGATGTGGTTGTCGTAGTATGCCTAGTAGTTGAAGGAACAATCATATCAACTCTTGGAATGTGCACCGTGCGCTTGTTCTCCTCGTGGCCAACACGTCGTTTTATTTCCTGTTCAGCTTTGCAAGCAAGATGAAACAAATGGTCCATAGGATAACACTCTTCATGAATTAGTATCTCTTGAATATCACGGTTTAATCCTCCCCAAAATCTATCCATAAAATCATCTTCACTTTCTTCTAAAGAGGAATGCAACAAGGTAGTTTGTAAATCATCATAATATTTTGTTACAGTTTCACTACCTTGTTTTAAGTGTTGCAACTTCTTAATCATGTCACGAGTATAATAAGCAGGGACGAAAGTATGTCGCATGGCAAGTTTGAAATCATCCCAAGTAGTAGGTATATAATCAGGGTGTAACCGACAATATTCACTCCACCAAACCAAAGCATAACCAGTGAAAGAACCAACCGCAACCTTAACCTTTTTATGTTCATCGAAATTATGGGAAGCAAATATATTTTTTATGTCGAACTCCCATTCAATATATAAAGCAGGTTTAAAACGGCCATTAAATGGTGGTATAGATACATTAACCTGATCATGTGCATTTGGATGTTTGTGCACCTCTCGTGACGGTTGTGGTATTTGCAAAGGTGGTGGCACGTCTCCCGCGATCGACAAAGCCCATGAATTGACTCTGGATCCTGTCATGATTAGTAAAACAAGAAACAAAACCCAAAAATAATGTTCTTATAACTACTAGGATGTGGTGGTAAAACGCTCACAGTAAAGCAAATATCAATGTCTTACAAGTTCTTACCATGCAGCAGGCGGTGATCGGCAACCAGCGGTGTCAAGTAACTCCGAATATTGAGTAAAGCGATTGCCAGGGGAGCGTACGTATACACGGTGTAGAAATATGTGGAGCTGGGTTGGCTATATATGGTAGCAAAAGATTAGCAATAATCAATTCAAAGATGCAATGTTGAATAAACGCTCAACGACGGTACTGTGCTGGTCCTAGGCTAGACCGGACTAGAGACGCGAGCCTAGAACACTAATAAGGTCACGGTGTAGCACAACTAGCATCAATGAAGGATACTAAGTAGCTCTTGACAGCAAGATATAAGTGAAGATCACAACGGCAGTGAAGATAAAGATGAAAAACAACTGCCAAGCAGGATATACAACAACTCTCTCTCCAACTTTCCTCTTGAAAAGTTTGAGACAATTTTTTGATAAATTCTTTCAAAGAATGCTACTAACTCAAGCTTTCCAATGCAAAAAGAATCACTCAATTCCGAGTTGATATGAGGAGTCAAAGAATTCTAAAACTGGCCTGAAAAATTGGAACAAGCTGTGTTCACGAACTTCGGAGGGCAAAAAGACCTATTTAGAAGCCGATTTTGAGGTGTCAAATATTGAACTAGCTTCTGCAACTATTTAGATGCGGCTCATCGCTATCTTCAATTTGACTACTCACGGAGCCAAAACGGACTTCGTATGAGGAAGATACACCTGTTTTACTGAACAGTGCGCAAAACAGATTCCAATCCGAATTCAGGTACGAGATTGATTTTAGATAGATCCAATTTTTTTTCTTCTCTCTTTTTTTTCTCACGCTTTTTTTTCTTTTTCTTCTCCCTCTTTTTCTTTTTTTTTTCTTTCCTTTTTTCTCTCTTTTTTTTTCTCACGTTTTTTTTTCTTTTTCTTCTCTCTCTTTTTCTTTTTTTCTTTCTTTTTTTCTCTCTTTTTTTTCTCTCTCTTTTTTCTCTCCCTCTTTCCAAGACAAACTAGATAAGATGCAGATTGGATCAGGTGAAGATGTGAATGACCTCAACTATGATTATGACAATGAACAGTGCATAGCACGTGGTGGAAATTAATAGATGGGATGGTGGATGGCGGAAGGGATAATGATGCAGCGGCGGCGTGACTAATGTGAACAGAACTCGAAACTCTAAAGGAACTAGACACTAAGACCAGCACCTCGACACGACGATGCAACCGATAATTCAACTATGCAAGCAATGAAAAGAAAATTGCAAAGGCTCAGACTGGCTTGGACCAAGGATGAATAGATCTAACTCTTTTTTGTGGCTTTTTCTTGGACAATAGGTAAGAAAATAAATCTAATCTAGGAAAACTGGAAATTCTCACCGAGCAACCTGAAAACTGATACCACTTGATAGAGGCGGGGTGTCCCGATCTTTCGATGAGATGATAAGTATCGATTTGGTGGAGACGACTTTGACGATCCGACTACAAACGTGCACGACGTTGCACCTTAGCAATCGCTAAACCAATCTCCTGAGGTTACTGACGATGCCGGAAGCACGGCCAGCCTGACCACGAAGGTCTATTCCTGCAAGCAATCGAAGAACGAGCAAGAATATGATAAAGCAATCTGAATATTGCAAATATATATGAGGTATTGATAATGGTGGGGATTTGTAAGCGGTCTTGGTCTGGTCGTTGGACACAAACGAAGTACACGAAGTTGCAGTGGCTAACTTTTAACTAAACAAATCCCCAGGAAAAGCTACTAGATGGATCTACTTATATAGGAGCAAGGGGTGGCGGCCAAGGAGGTGGGAGGACGTCCCAAGGCAGCCTAAAACTAAATCTAGGTCGTACAATGCCAATGGGCCCAAGTGGAGGTGATGTAACACCTTTGGACTTGTAGTTTGACTCGGATTCTGCTGCAGCATCAGATTGTTTCGTCCACAACTCAATGCTCCGGACGAATTTGAAGGTGATTCCAATTGGGTTGGAAAGTGCACGAAATCTAGTTTCCAACAAAAAAAGAATCACCCAATTCGGAGTCCGTATGAAAAACTTGTGTGCGTTTTGAGTCAGGTGTGTCTGTGCAGTCCGAATCTGAATCCAGAACGTGAGAGACTTGGACTCTATCTTGGACTCTATCTTCTCTTGGGCCAAAAGTGACGTGAGAGAACTTTCTGGACAGCAAATAAACATCTCTTTCTTCCTTATCTTCATATATGGATTGTACAAATGTCCCATACACCTGCAATTAGACAAAACACAAAAGTGTGTGAAGTATTTTTGTTCTGGATAACATAAATAGATTATTGAATAGTTTGCACTAGAAATCACCTGACAAATATGCATATATGCAATATTTTTGGTCATATCCAAGGTAGTCATGTCCTCATCATTTACAATTCTGCATTACATCTTTAAAATCAGCATCATGCACATATTGATCTTTGATGGTCTCCAAACCAAATATTTTGAAGTCAAGTTGTGAAAGCATAGTATAGCGGCGAGACAATGCATCAGCAATAACATTTTCTTTTCCCTTCTTGTGTTTAATGACATAAGGAAAAGTCTCAATGAATTCAACCCATTTAGCATGTCTACGATTCAGTTTAGCTTGACTTTTAATATGTTTCAAAGATTCATGATCAGAATGTATAACAAATTCTTTGGGCCATAAATAATGTTGCCAAGTTTCTAAAGTCCGAACAAGAGCATATAATTCTTTATCATAAGTAGAATAATTCAGACTAGGCCCACTCAATTTTTTCAGAAAAGTATGCAACAGGTTTGCCATCTTGTAATAACACACCGCCTAATCCAATTCCACTAGCATCACATTCAAGCTCAAAAGTCTTATTAAAATCAGGAAGTTGGAGTAAAGGAGCATGTGTCAACTTATCTTTCAATACCGAGAAGGCTTCTTCCTGTGCGGTACCCCAAAGAAAAGGCACATCTTTCTTTGTAAGCTCATTGAGAGGTGCAGCAATGGTGCTGAAATCTCTCACAAAACGCCTATAGAATCCAGCGAGGCCAAGAAAACTCCTCACTTGTGTGACCGTTTTGGGGTGCGGCCAACTCTCAATAGCTTCAATCTTGGCTTTATCAACTTCAATTCCCTGTGGAGTAACAACATAGCCAAGAAAGGATACTCGGTCGGTGCAAAAGGTGCACTTCCCAAGGTTACCAAACAAACGTGCATCACGTAGAGCAATAAAAACAGCACGTAAATGTTCCAAATGTTCTTCCAAAGATCTGCTATAAATCAATATGTCATCAAAGCAAACTACCACAAATCGTCCAATGAAAGCACGTAAAACTTCGTTCATTAATCTCATGAAAGTACTAGGTGCATTAGTTAACCCAAAAGGCATGACTAACCACTCATATAATCCAAACTTAGTTTTGAATGATGTTTTCCATTCATCTCCCAATTTCATACGAATTTGATGGTAGCCACTACGCAAATCAACTTTGGAGAATATTATAGAGCCACTCAATTCATCAAGCATATCATCTAGCCTAGGAATAGGATGACGATAACGAATAGTAATATTATTAATGCCTCTACAATCAACACACATACGTGATGTACCATCCTTTTTCGGCACTAGAATAATAGGAACATCACAAGGACTAAGGGATTCGCGTATATAACGTTTGTCGAGAAGCTCTTGTACTTGACGCATAATCTCCTTCGTCTCCTCTGGATTGGTACGGTATGGCGCACGGTTTGGCAGTGAAGCACCGGGAATTAAGTCAATCTGATGCTCAATCCCTCGAATAGGCGGTAATCCCGGTGGCACGTCTTGTGGAATGACGTCAGCGAACTCCTGCAAAATGTTGTGACAGCAGGAGGCAAAGAGGAAGGCACGTCCTCGAATGAAAATAATGCCTCTTTGCACACAAAAGCATAGCAAACAGATTTGCTGAAATCTAGCTCATCAATATCAGATTTGGTGGCAAATAAACATGCACTTTTCAATTTAATTTCAGAAGCAACACTAGATGGTTTATTATTAGGCTTCATTTGTTGCTCAAATTCTTTTGCCACAATCTGATTTTCACTCTTATTCGTCTCCTGTTTTGCTTTATTAGCTCTATTAATATCATCTTTCAAAATGGAATCAGGAGTCATAGGAAGCAAAGTAATATTTTTATCCTTATGAACAAGAGTATATGATGAGGACATCAATACAATTGTTACACCCACAACCCCTGCTGCTATACATACTGGACCAATTACTAGAGCTCGTACACGCCAACTAAATTACCAGGTACTTTCGTTTCTTGGTAATGATTCTAATGTTCATGAGAATATGATGCTGCCTAAATCGGATACATTTGTTTTGCTTACAAATGAAGGGCCTAGCTTGGAGAAGGATGAACATTGGAGCAAGAACAAGCATGGAGATGATGGCATGCGCAAGGGGAACAAGAACGGAGTTACAAGTGATGATTTCAGGACTTTGAAGCCACCATAATGGGTGCATGAAGCCTTGGACGAAATATACAAGATGCCACTTCATAAATTTCGTCCCGAGGCTATTTTAGGTGCTGCGTCACCTTATTATTGGGCCAGGCCCATGTAATTTCGAAATACATAAGTATAGGCTATTTTTAGAGTCCGTATGTGTGGGGAAACAAGAGATAGGGTTGATTTCGGACCCCTCCACCAAGGGCCACGAAATTCCCCCCTCTTCCTCCATATATACAGCCCTTAGGGCATCGTTTAGACTTTGGAATTTGTTTAGTTAAAAGTTAGCCATTGCAACTTCGTGTACTTTGTTTGTGTCCAACGACCAGACCAAGACCGCTTCCGGATCCCCACCATTATCAATACTTCATATATATTTGCGATATTCAGATTGCTTTATCATATTCTTGCTCGTTCTTCGATTGCTTGCAGGAATAGACCTTCGTGGTCAGGCTGACCGTGCTTCCGGCATCGTCAGTAACCTCAGGAGATTGGTTTAGCGATTGCTAAGGCGCAACGTCGTGCACGTTTGTAGTCGGACCGTCAAAGTCGTCTCCACCAAATCGATAGTTATCATCTCATCGAAAGATCGGGACACCCTCGCCTCTATCAATATATATCTTACTTGGGAGTTAGAAACTGAACAACGATTTACATGTTTACAATATCCTGAGGAGAGACGAGTTGCTGCTGCTGTTTATGCTTTCACTAGTTTTGCATGTGTATGGTGGTCTGAACATTGTAGATTATATCCTATTCCAACTACTTGGGCTGCTTTGAAAACTGCTATGCGTACGCGTTGGGTTCCACCATATTATCAACGTGAATTGCTTAAAAAATTGCAGCGTTTAAGACAAGGGAAAAATTCTGTAGAAGAATATTATCAGGAATTACAAACTGGCATGATTAGATGTGGCATTGTTGAGGAGAATGAAGCTATGCTTGCACGTTTTCTGGGTGGATTAAATAGAGAGATTCAGACCATTCTAGACTATAAGGAGTATACTAATATCACTCGTTTATTCCATCTTGCTTGTAAAGCTGAACGTGAAGTGCAGGATCGACAAGCATTGGGGCGAACTAACTTTTCTGCAGGCCGACCTTCATCATGGACACCACGTGCATCTTCTACTTCAACTGCACCAGCACCTCCATCCGGTGCCACCTCCAGCCGTGATACAAGAAAACAGGCACAACCACCATTATCTGCCAAGAGCGCACCTGCGGGGCCTGCATAGCGTTCTTCTTCTTCCATGGCATCAACAGGGCACACAAGTGATATTATTTGTCGTCGTTGTAAGGGAGGAGGTCATTATGCGAGAGAATGCAAATCTCCGCGTGTGATGATTGCTACCGCGGATGGTGGATATGAGTCCGCTAGTGACTATGATGAGGAGACTTTGGCTCTTATTACACGTGAAGAACATGGTGGAGATAATTCTGATCATGAGACGCAATACATGCCTCCTGAAGACGCTGACAGGTATGAATGTTTAGTTGCTCAACGTGTTTTGAGTGTGCAGGTCACACAAGCTGAGCAAAATCAGAGGCACAATTTGTTCCATACCAAGGGAGTTGTGAAGGAACGTTCTGTGCGCGTCATAATAGACGGAGGGAGCTGCAACAACTTGGCTAGCATGGAGATGGTGGAGAAGCTTTCTCTCACCACAAGACCACATCCACATCCTTACTACATCCAATGGTTCAACAACAGCGGCAAGGTTAAGGTAACACATACTGTTCGTGTGCATTTTAGTATCTCTACATATGCTGATTATGTTGATTGTGATGTGGTACCTATGCAAGCATGTTCCTTATTACTTGGTAGACCATGGCAATTTGATAAAAATTCTGTACACCATGGTAGAAACAATCACTATACTCTTGTTCATAAGGATAAAAATATTACTTTGCTTCCTATGACTCCTGATTCCATTTTGAAAGATGATATTAATAGTGCTAATAAAGCACAACAGGAGAAGAATAAGAGTGAAAATCAGATTGTGGCAAAAGAATTTGAGCAACAAATGAAGCCTAATAATAAACCATCTAGTGTTGCTTCTGAAATTAAATTGAAAAGTGCATGTTTATTTGCCACCAAATCTGATATTGATGAGCTAGATTTCAGCAAATCTGTTTGCTATGCTTTTGTGTGCAAAGAGGCATTATTTTCATTCGAGGACGTGCCTTCCTCTTTGCCTCCTGCTGTCACTAACATTTTGCAGGAGTTCGCTGACGTTTTTCCACAAGACGTTCCACCGGGATTACCGCCTATTCGAGGGATTGAGCATCAGATTGACTTAATTCCCGGTGCTTCACTGCCAAACCGTGCACCATACCGTACCAATCCAGAGGAGACGAAGGAGATTATGCGTCAAGTACAAGGGCTTCTCGACAAAGGTTATATACGCGAATCCCTTAGTCCTTGTGCTGTTCCTATTATTCTAGTGCCGAAAAAGGATGGTACATCACGTATGTGTGTTGATTGTAGAGGCATTAATAATATTACTATTCGTTATCGTCATCCTATTCCTAGGCTAGATGATATGCTTGATGAATTGAGTGGCTCTACAATATTCTCCAAAGTTGATTTGCGTAGTGGCTATGATGAGGACATCAATACAATTGTGACACCCACAGCCCCTGCTGCTATACATACTGGACCAATTACTAGAGCTCGTGCACGCCAACTAAATTACCAGGTACTTTCGTTTCTTGGTAATGATTCTAATGTTCATGAGAATATGATGCTGCCTAAATTGGATACATTTGTTTTGCTTACAAATGAAGGGCCTAGCTTGGAGAAGGATGAACATTGGAGCAAGAACAAGCATGGAGATGATGGCATGCGCAAGGGGAACAAGAATGGAGTTACAAGTGATGATTTCAGGACTTTGAAGCCACCATAATGGGTGCATGAAGCCTTGGACGAAATATACAAGATGCCACTTCATAAATTTCGTCCCGAGGCTATTTTAGGTGCTGCGTCACCTTATTATTGGGCCAGGCCCATGTAATTTTGAAATACATAAGTATAGGCTATTTTTAGAGTCCGTATGTGTGGGGAAACAAGAGATAGGGTTGATTTCGGACTCCTCCACCAAGGGCCACGAAATTCCCCCCTCTTCCTCCATATATACAGCCCTTAGGGCATCGTTTAGACTTTGGGTTTTGTTTAGATTAAAAGTTCGCCATAGCTGCAACTTCGCGTACTTCGTTTGTGTTCAACGACCAGACAAAGGCGTCACAGAACCCCACCTTGATCAATAAAGCTTTCATCTTATATTCACAATATCCAGATTGCAATCTTAGTTTCTTGCTTGTTCTTCGTTTGCTCGCAGGAAACAGACCCTCGTGGTCAGGTTGATCGTGCTCCGGCGTGGTCAATAACCTCTCGGAGTTGGTTTAGCGATTGCTAAGGCGCGACGTCCTCGCACGTTCGTAGTCGGATCGTCAAAGTCGACTTCCACCAAAGCGAAATCCACCATCTCATCGAAAGACGGGACACCTCCGCCTCTATCAGTATAGTGATTGTTTCTACCATGGTGTACAGAATTTTTATCAAATTGCCATGGTCTACCAAGTAATAAGGAACATGCTTGCATAGGTACCACATCACAATCAACATAATCAGCATATGTAGAGATACTAAAATGCACACGAACAGTACGTGTTACCTTAACCTTGCCGCTGTTGTTGAACCATTGGATGTAGTAAGGATGTGGATGTGGTCTTGTGGTGAGAGAAAGCTTCTCCACCATCTCCATGCTAGCCAAGTTGTTGCAGCTCCCTCCGTCTATGATGACGCGCACAGAACGTTCCTTCACAACTCCCTTGGTATGGAACAAATTGTGCCTCTGATTTTGCTCAGCGTGTGTGACCTGCTGATAGAGGCAAAGGTGTCCCGTCTTTCGATGAGATGGTGGATTTCGCTTTGGTGGAAGTCGACTTTGACGATCCGACTACGAACGTGCGAGGACGTCGCGCCTTAGCAATCGCTAAACCAACTCCGAGAGGTTATTGACCACGCCGGAGCACGATCAACCTGACCACGAGGGTCTGTTTCCTGCGAGCAAACGAAGAACAAGCAAGAAACTAAGATTGCAATCTGGATATTGCGAATATAAGATGAAAGCTTTATTGATCAAGGTGGGGTTCTGTGACGCCTTTGTCTGGTCGTTGAACACAAACGAAGTACGCGAAGTTGCAGCTATGGCGAACTTTTAATCTAAACAAAACCCAAAGTCTAAACGATGCCCTAAGGGCTGTATATATGGAGGAAGAGAGGGGAATTTCGTGGCCCTTGGTGGAGGGGTCCGAAATCAACCCTATCTCTTATTTCCCCACACATACGGACTCTAAAAATAGCCTATACTTATGTATTTCGAAATTACATGGGCCTGGCCCAATAATAAGGTGACGCAGCACCTAAAATAGCCTCGGGACGAAATTTATGAAGTGGCATCTTGTATATTTCGTCCAAGGCTTCATGCACCCATTATGGTGGCTTCAAAGTCCTGAAATCATCACTTGTCACTCCGTTCTTGTTTCCCTTGCGCATGCCATCATCTCCATGCTTGTTCTTGCTCCAATGTTCATCCTTCTCCAAGCTAGGCCCTTCATTTGTAAGCAAAACAAATGTATCCAATTTAGGCAGCATCATATTCTCATGAACATTAGAATCATTACCAAGAAACGAAAGTACCTGGTAATTTAATTGGCGTGCACGAGCTCTAGTAATTGGTCCAGTATGTATAGCAGCAGGGGCTGTGGGTGTAGCAAGTACGTCCTCCGTCTTCTTCACGCCAAAGTGTCCCATTAATCCTCCTCCATGCGCCTCCTGCAACAACAAAAGACGAACGGAGCTAGCTGGAATGCATAGCTTGTTAGCACGAAACACAAATCCATCGTTAACGACAAACTTGTTCCACATTCTTCCTTCTTTACAATTCTGCATTACATCTTTAAAATCAGCATCATGCACATATTGATCTTTGATGGTCTCCAAACCAAATATTTTGAAGTCAAGTTGTGAAAGCATAGTATAGCGACGAGACAATGCATCAGCAATAACATTTTCTTTTCCCTTCTTGTGTTTAATGACATAAGGGAAAGTCTCAATGAATTCAACCCATTTAGCATGTCTACGATTCAGTTTAGCTTGACTTTTAATATGTTTCAAAGATTCATGATCAGAATGTATAACAAATTCTTTCGGCCATAAATAATGTTGCCATGTTTCTAAAGTCCGAACAAGAGCATATAATTCTTTATCATAAGTAGAATAATTCAGACTAGGCCCACTCAATTTTTCAGAAAAGTATGCAACAGGTTTGCCATCTTGTAATAACACACCTCCTAATCCAATTCCACGAGCATCACATTCAAGCTCAAAAGTCTTATTAAAATCAAGAAGTTGGAGTAAAGGAGCATGTGTCAACTTATCTTTCAATACCGTGAAGGCTTCTTCCTGTGCGGTACCCCAAAGAAAAGGCACATCTTTCTTTGTAAGCTCATTGAGAGGTGCAGCAATGGTGCTGAAATCTCTCACAAAACGCCTATAGAATCCAGCGAGGCCAAGAAAACTCCTCACTTGTGTGACCGTTTTGGGCTGCGGCCAACTCTCAATAGCTTCAATCTTGGCTTTGTCAACTTCAATTCCCTGTGGAGTAACAACATAGCCAAGAAAAGATACTCGGTCGGTGCAAAAGGTGCACTTCCCAAGGTTACCAAACAAACGTGCATCACGTAGAGCAATAAAAACAGCACGTAAATGTTCCAAATGTTCTTCCAAAGATCTGCTATAAATCAGTATATCATCAAAATAGACTACCACAAATCGTCCAATGAAAGCACGTAAAACTTCGTTCATTAGTCTCATGAAAATACTAGGCGCATTAGTTAACCCAAAAGGCATGACTAACCACTCATATAATCCAAACTTAGTTTTAAATGCTGTTTTCCATTCATCTCCCAATTTCATACGAATTTGATGGTATCCACTACGCAAATCAACTTTGGAGAATATTGTAGAGCCACTCAATTCATCAAGCATATCATCTAGCCTAGGAATAGGATGACGATAACGAATAGTAATATTATTAATGCCTCTACAATCAACACACATACGTGATGTACCATCCTTTTTCGGCACTAGAATAATAGGAACAGCACAAGGACTAAGGGATTCGCGTATATAACCTTTGTCGAGAAGCTCTTGTACTTGACGCATAATCTCCTTCGTCTCCTCTGGATTGGTACGGTATGGTGCACGGTTTGGCAGTGAAGCACCGGGAATTAAGTCAATCTGATGCTCAATCCCTCGAATAGGCGGTAATCCCGGTGGCACGTCTTGTGGAAAAACGTCAGCGAACTCCTGCAAAATGTTAGTGACAGCAGGAGGCAAAGAGGAAGGCACGTCCTCGAATGAAAATAATGCCTCTTTGCACACAAAAGCATAGCAAACAGATTTGCTGAAATCTAGCTCATCAATATCAGATTTGGTGGCAAATAAACATGCACCTTTTAATTTAATTTCAGAAGCAACACTAGATGGTTTATTATTAGGCTTCATTTGTTGCTCAAATTCTTTTGCCACAATCTGATTTTCACTCTTATTCTTCTCCTGTTGTGCTTTATTAGCTCTATTAATATCATCTTTCAAAATGGAATCAGGAGTCATAGGAAGCAAAGTAATATTTTTATCCTTATGAACAAGAGTATAGTGATTGTTTCTACCATGGTGTACAGAATTTTTATCAAATTGCCATGGTCTACCAAGTAATAAGGAACATGCTTGCATAGGTACCACATCACAATCAACATAATCAGCATATGTAGAGATACTAAAATGCACACGAACAGTATGTGTTACCTTAACCTTGCCGCTGTTGTTGAACCATTGGATGTAGTAAGGATGTGGATGTGGTCTTGTGGTGAGAGAAAGCTTCTCCACCATCTCCATGCTAGCCAAGTTGTTGCAGCTCCCTCCGTCTATTATGACGCGCACAGAACGTTCCTTCACAACTCCCTTGGTATGGAACAAATTGTGCCTCTGATTTTGCTCAGCTTGTGTGACCTGCACACTCAAAACACGTTGAGCAACTAAACATTCATACCTGTCAGCGTCTTCAGGAGGCATGTATTGCGTCTCATGATCAGAATTATCTCCACCATGTTCTTCACGTGTAATAAGAGCCAAAGTCTCCTCATCATAGTCACTAGCGGACTCATATCCACCATCCGCGGTAGCAATCATCACACGCGGAGATTTGCATTCTCTCGCATAATGACCTCCTCCCTTACAACGACGACAAATAATATCACTTGTGTGCCCTGTTGATGCCATGGAAGAAGAAGAACGCTATGCAGGCCCCGCAGGTGCGCTCTTGGCAGATAATGGTGGTTGTGCCTGTTTTCTTGTATCACGGCTGGAGGTGGCACCGGATGGAGGTGCTGGTGCAGTTGAAGTAGAAGATGCACGTGGTGTCCATGATGAAGGTCGGCCTGCAGAAAAGTTAGTTCGCCCCAATGCTTGTCGATCCTGCACTTCACGTTCAGCTTTACAAGCAAGATGGAATAAACGAGTGATATTAGTATAATCCTTATAGTCTAGAATGGTCTGAATCTCTCTATTTAATCCACCCAGAAAACGTGCAAGCATAGCTTCATTCTCCTCAACAATACCACATCTAATCATGCCAGTTTGTGATTCCTGATAATATTCTTCTACAGAATTTTTCCCTTGTCTTAAACGCTGCAATTTTTGAAGCAATTCACGTTGATAATATGGTGGAACCCAACGCGTACGCATAGCAGTTTTCAAAGCAGCCCAAGTAGTTGGAATAGGATATAATCTACAATGTTCAGACCACCATACACATGCAAAACTAGTGAAAGCACAAACGGCAGCAGCAACTCGTCTCTCCTCAGGATATTGTAAACATGTAAATCGTTGTTCAGTTTCTAACTCCCAAGTAAGATATATATCAGGAACATATCTACCCTCAAATGGTGGAATATTCAATTTCAGTTTAGGAATATGGACATCATCTCGTACCTGAGGTGGTGGTGCAGGCCTACCATTACGAATATATACCTGAGGTCGACCTGCTGGTGGTGGTGCAGGTGGCTGCACGTAGTGCTGATTTTGATCAACCTCATCCTCATAATCTCCCGCATACTCATCATCCTCCTGGGTACCAGCAGCAGCAGTAGCAGGAGCCAAAGAAGCACCAACAGCAGTAGCAGCGGCACCAGAATTTTGTCCTGGCTCAATAGGAACACGCTGTGCTCGTCCATACTGATTCGGAAGGGGGTGTAGTTGTTGTTGTTGCAGAGGTGCGACAGGTGCAGCCGGTGGTGGAAGACGCGCAAGCAGTTCATTAAATCTGTTATCGAGCTTTGTTTCGAACGTCTTCTCAAGGCCAGTGATCTTCTCCATGGCCTCTTCAAAATCTTGTACCTGTTCAGTCATCATTTGTTGAAACTTATCATGAAGCTCCTTGTTCGATAAGTTCTCCCAGTCAATCTCGTCGGCTTGTGATCCTGGCATGGTTAGCAGCAATAGAAACACACAAGAATATGATCCTACAGACTACGAACAAGTGGTGGTGGTGGATGTCACAAATCCATCAAGCAAAACTCAAATTCTTACCAGTTCTTACCCAGCAACAGGCGGTGATCGGCAACCGTCGTAGTCAAAACTCTCAAAGCTTGGATAGAGCGATTACCAGGGAGAATCAAACGCACGATGTAGATGTATGTGGAGCTGGGAAGGCTTATAATATGGTAGCAAAAGGGGTAAGCAATAATCAATTCAGAGATGCAAAGTTGAATAAACGCTCAACGACGGTACTGTGCTGGTCCTAGGCTAGACCGTGCTAGAGACGCGAGCCTAGAACACCAACAAAATCACGGCGCGGCACGTAAACAAGGGAGGAGCACACTCTGAAAAAAAAATTCTCTTTTTTTTTGCACTTTTTTTCCTCTTTTTTTTTTGCTCCGCAACAAATTTTTTTCGAAAAAGTCTACAAATGGTCTAAAAATTGCCTGGCCAGAATTTTCCAGACTTAGTTTTTTTTTTGAAATTGGAACTATTTTTCTTCTGCGGATGGCTCGGAAGTTGGGGAGTCCTTCTCTGTCACGACTCGGAGTATCGCGTGATCTGGAAATCGAGAACAATGCAACAATTACTGGACTCGGACTAGGACTGGTGGTGGAGATGAATCTGGTGGAACTCGGACTGGTGGCGGAGACGAATCTGGCGGAACACGGACAGGTGGCGGATATATGTTGCAGGAGAACTCGGATTGGCGTGATGGCGGCGGATATGTGGTGGCGTATATGTGATAGAGGCAAAGGTGTCCCGTCTTTCGATGAGATGATGGATATCGCTTTGGTGGAAGTCGACTTTGACGATCCGACTACGAACGTGCGAGGACGTCGCGCCTTAGCAATCGCTAAACCAACTCCGAGAGGTTATCGACCACGCCGGAGCACGATCAACCTGACCACGAGGGTCTGTTTCCTGCGAGCAAACGAAGAACAAGCAAGAAACTAAGATTGCAATCTGGATATTGCGAATATAAGATGAAAGCTTTATTGATCAAGGTGGGGTTCTGTGACGCCTTTGTCTGGTCGTTGAACACAAACGAAGTACGCGAAGTTGCAGCTATGGCGAACTTTTAATCTAAACAAAACCCAAAGTCTAAACGGTGCCCTAAGGGCTGTATATATGGAGGAAGAGAGGGGGAATTTCGTGGCCCTTGGTGGAGGGGTCCGAAATCAACCC
>NW_021265233.1:0-1351 GCF_002162155.2 Triticum dicoccoides
CCGTGAGGGGGGGGGCACGCCCCGGAGACGCGTGCTGGGCGTTTGCAACCGCCTCAACACTTCCAAATTTGTGAGAGGCCGCCTACGCAAGATTTGACGGTATGCTAGCCCCCGGAGGCCGCCGGCCACAGTCGTAGACGTGCGAAGAGCAATCCGCGTAGAGGGAAGTGTTCAGATACTTCTCCATCACAAAAAATTATGAAAAATTACCATCAGTCCTATAGCACATGTGCCCACGTTGTGTAAAAAACTCATGATTTTATCGCGCTCCAAGTATTTAATAATATTCACGCTGCATCGTTACCGCAGAACGTCTACTACCGTTTCATTGCCGTCCGTGAGGGGGGCCACAACCCGGAGACGCGTGCTGCCTCTTCGGACATGCCACAACACCACCCCGCATGTATGAGGGCCCGGTACGACGCTCCGGTGGCATTGCTACCCCCAGGGCCCCCGTCCCGGCTAACCCTGTAGCGTTTGACCACGGGATCTAGCCCTTTGACTTTGCACGGACGGGCTTTGACCAGTGGACCTCTCCACCCGGTTGTATTAGGTCGGCCCAGAGGAACACTTTGGAGCAACATCCGGGCCAAACCCACAGCTACATCCACTCCGTGTAGACCCGACGCGTCCGTTTCCCCCCTCCAGGTGCCGGCGGCGGCGGCGTCCGTGAGGGGGGGGGGCACGCCCCGGAGACGCGTGCTGGGCGTTTGCAACCGCCTCAACACTTCCAAATTTGTGAGAGGCCGCCTACGCAAGATTTGACGGTATGCTAGCCCCCGGAGGCCGCCGGCCACAATCGTAGACGTGCGAAGAGCAATCCGCGTAGAGGGAAGTGTTCAGATACTTCTCCATCACAAAACATTATGAAAAATTACCATCAGTCCTATAGCACATGTGCCCACGTTGTGTAAAAAACTCATGATTTTATCGTGCTCCAAGTATTTAATAATATTCACGCTGCATCGTTACCGCAGAACGTCTACTACCGTTTCATTGCCGTCCGTGAGGGGGGCCACAACCCGGAGACGTGTGCCGCCTCTTCGGACATGCCACAACACCACCCCGCATGTATGAGGCCCCGGTACGACGCTCCGGTGGCATTGCTACCCCCCAGGGCCCCCGTCCCGGCTAACCCTGTAGCGTTTGACCACGGGATCTAGCCCTTTGACTTTGCACGGACGGGATTTGACCAGTGGACCTCTCCACCCGGTTGTGTTAGGTCGGCCCAGAGGAACACTTTGGAGCAACATCCGGGCCAAACCCACAGCTACATCCACTCCGTGTAGACCCGACGCGTCCGTTTCCCCCCTCCAGGTGCCGGCGGCGGCGGCGTCCGTGAGGGGGGGGG
>NW_021265234.1:0-1206 GCF_002162155.2 Triticum dicoccoides
TAGGTAAATGTAGAGGCAGTGTGCCGACGGCGATCACATCGACTCTGGAACCATTCCCGACGCGCATCGTCACCTCGTCCTTCGCCAGTCTCCGTTTATTCCGCAGCTCCTGCTGTGAGTTACAAATATGAGCAACGGCACCGGTATCAAATACCCAGGAGTTACTACGAGTACTGGTAAGGTACACATCAATCACATGTATATCAAATATACCTTTGGTGTTGCCGGCCTTCTTATCCGCTAAGTATTTGGGGCAGTTCCGCTTCCAGTGACCCTTCCCCTTGCAATAAAAGCACTCAGTCTCAGGCTTGGGTCCATTCTTTGACTTCTTCCCGGTAACTGGCTTACCAGGCGCGGCAACATCTTTGCCGTCCTTCTTGAAGTTCTTCTTACCCTTGCCCTTCTTGAACTTAGTGGTCTTATTGACCATCAACAATTGATGTTCTTTCTTGATTTCAGCCTCTGCTGACTTCAGCATCGAGAACACTTCAGGAATGGTCTTTTCCATTCCCTGCATGTTGTAGTTCATCACAAAGCTCTTGTAGCTTGGTGGGAGCGACTGGAGGATTCTGTCAATGACCGCCTCATCTGGGAGGTTAATGTTCAGCTGGGTCATACGGTTGTGCAACCCAGACATCTTCAGGATGTGCTCACTGACAGAACTGTTCTCCTCCATCTTACAACTGTAGAACTTGTCGGAGACATCATATCTCTCGACCCGGGCATGAGCTTGAAAAACTAGTTTCAGCTCTTCGAAAATCTCATATGCTCCGTGATGCTCAAAACGCTTTTGGAGCCCCGGTTCTAAGCTGTAAAGCATGCCGCACTGAACGAGGGAGTAATCATCAGTGCGAGACTGCCAAGCATTCATAATGTCTTGGTTCTCTGGGACGGGAGCGTCACCTAGCGGTCCTTCTAGGACATATTGTTTCCTGGCAGCTATGAGGATGATCCTCAGGTTCCGGACCCAGTCCGTATAGTTGCTGCCATCATCTTTCAGCTTGGTTTTCTCTAGGAACGCGTTGAAGTTCATGTTGACATTAGCGTTGGCCATTGATCTACAAGACATATTTGCAAAGGTTTTAGACTAAGTTCATGATAATAAAGTTCTAATCAAATTATGAACTCCCACTTAGATTAGACATCCCTTTAGTCATCTAAGTGTTACACGATCCGAGTCGACTAGTCCGTGTCCGATCATCACGT
>NW_021265235.1:0-1017 GCF_002162155.2 Triticum dicoccoides
TACTCCGAAAGAGTTTGTCCAGTTTGTACACGAAGTGCGTCCATTTTTTGCCGTGACCCTCTCTACTCTTTCGCACATGCTATGTGGGTGAAATGATGATACCATGCCAAGTTTCAACATTTTCAGAATTCATTTTGTAGTGATTTTCAATTTCACGGTCATTTAGCTCTCTAAACAATTAGGTAAATGACCGAAAAACAACAAATGATGTCAGAACATGTTGGGAATTGATGATGTCACTTTGAATGCTGCATACTGAACACAAAAGAAGTCCGAAGTTCAAATAAGTTTAAAAAACATCGAAGTGCCCGTGTAACAGATGAGTTCTCGTCTGAAACCCTGATACTCCGAAAGAGTTTGTCCAGTTTGTACACGAAGTGCGTCCAGTTTTTGCCATGACCCTCTCTACTCTTTTGCACATGCTATGCGGGTGAAATGATGATACCATGCCAAGTTTCAACATTTTCAGAATTCATTTTGTAGTGATTTTCAATTTCACGGTCATTTAGCTCTCTAAACAATGAGGTAAATGACCAAAAAACAACAAATGATGTCAGAACATGTTGGAAATTGATGACGTCGCTTGGAATGATGCATACTGAACACAAAAGAAGTCCGGAGTTTAAATAAGTTTAAAAAACATTGAAGTGCCCGTGTAAGAGATGAGTTCCCGTCCGAAACCCTGATACTCCGAAAGAGTTTGTCCAGTTTGTACACGAAGTGTGTCCAGTTTTTGCCGTGACCCTCTCTACTCTTTTGCACATGCTATGTGGGTGAAATGATGATACCATGCCAAGTTTCAACATTTTCAGAATTCATTTCGTAGTGATTTTCAATTTCACGGTCATTTAGCTCTCTAAACAATGAGGTAAATGACCGAAAAACAACAAATGATGTCAGAACATGTTGGAAATTGATGACGTCGCTTGGAATGCTGCATACTGAACACAAAAGAAGTACGGAGTTTAAATAAGTTTAAAAAACATTGAAGTGCCCGTGTAAGAGATGAGTTCTCGT
>NW_021265236.1:0-1237 GCF_002162155.2 Triticum dicoccoides
AAAAAAGTTCTTTTCATGTTCTGCATGCGCAAATGCATTGATCTTTGATGCCTTAATAGACTCTTGACGTCGTATTTGTTGATCTTTGTATCATCGTGATGCAAATGCATACATCTAGTTGCTAATAAGAGTTTCCTTTATTTTGTTATTGTAGTAGTACAAAATTAACTTCCGCCAGGGCAATGGCTGGAGGGCCGATTAAGCTGTGGAATGAGTGGGCGACCCAAATCCTCGTCCTACTCAGCTTTGCGCTGCAGATTTTCCTCTTTCTCTTCGCGAGGACCCGTCGGCGTGGACCCTCTGCCGTGCTGAAGATCCTCCTCTGGTTAGCGTACCTCATGGCCGACTCCACCGCTGCCTACACCCTCGGCCATCTCTCCATCAGCAGTTCGCCGCGTGAGCAAAAGCTTGCGGTATTCTGGGCGCCCTTCCTCCTGGTGCATCTTGGTAGCCAGGACACCATCACCGCCTACGCCCTTGAGGACAACAAGCTTTGGCCACGCCACCTACTAAATCTCAGTGTCCAAGCCTTTGGGGTTGCTTATGTCCTCTATAAGCATATCGCCGAGATCCCCACCTTGTTGGGATTGGCTACCAGCTTGATGTTTGGCGTCGGTCTCAGCAAGTACGGGGAGAGGATATGGGCACTCAAGTGCGCCATCCTGGACAGCATCCGGAGCTCCATCAGAAAACCTCATGCTCTCCCTACTTACTCCGATGAGCTTCATCCCCGGGGACCAAGAAGGGCAAAAGAGCGCGATGAAGAAGAGCTCCTTCTGTTTTCTCATGACATGCTCCCCCTTTGCAAGGGCGCTATGGCTGATTCTCCTGTGGCTTTGTTTAGGTTCCGTATTGCAACTGGTGTGATCTTGTCCAAATTTTATGTACGGAGTTGGGAATGGAAAACTACGCTCAGGGTGGTGGAGATGGAATTGTCCCTGATGTATGACATTATCTACACCAAGGCAGTGGTGATGATCCACACTTGGTATGGCTACCTGTTCCGTCTGGTTTCGCTCCTGGCCACTGTTGGTGCATCCGTACTGTTTCAGTTAAGTGGCAATAAAATTGGTTACAGCAGACTTGATGTTGCCATCACTTAGAGCATCTCCAATAGGCGCGCCAAACTAGCGCTTCTAGTAGTGCTCGTCCTCCTTCTTCACCCCTTCTTTTTCGCCTCGACGTCGCGCTTCCAGTAGTGCTCCAGCTCACTGGACGTACTGCGGATGCTATCGTG
>NW_021265237.1:0-1409 GCF_002162155.2 Triticum dicoccoides
TTGGTTAAGCTAAACAACAACTTGGAGAGTTGGAAGATAAAAGCTTGTCTGACTTAGTTCATGTTAAGGGATATCTTTTGTGCGTGTGTGTGTGTTGAAGAAAGATGATATCTCCATTGATTGGTCCTCGTGATCAGTTGTTGGATCTATTGCCTTGTCAAGACTTTGACTTGAGTATGGGCTATCGTCAAGTCAAATCAGAACCAACGATTTTCGTAATGTTGTCTTACTCGTGGTTGATCCCTCGAGCATACACCATTACATCTTTTGGTCTGACCATTGCTATCACCGTGTTCACATGATGGTGGAAGTCCGGTAATATGGAAAATTCTGATGAGTTGTTGTTGAGCCCATCAGCAGCATTTTAGTCTCCCCCATGATTCATGCTGAACATCAACCTAGTGTTGAAAACCTTGTAAGCAATGCCTTTGTGTTCCGTTCATGAAGCTTATGCTTGGATGAAAGCAGTGTCTTTCTCCAAGTTCAGGCGCACTAGGTGTAAGTTGCCGCAATGAATTTGAGAAAGGTTTGTTTTGTTTCCCTTGGAATCATCCCAAATTGGTCATACATACGTACGAAGTATCCCAAACCTTTTTTTTGAATTTTTTGCCTCTAGATCTTGAAAGCCCCGTAACTTTTTTGTGTTAGGTTTTTGGGGATTCTGAAAATGTTTAACGGGGTACCCCCAGTTAAATTTGGATGTAACTTTTCGAGTAGATGATTTTTCATATATAAAACTTTTTAATCCGAGTTCGTATGCAAAAGTTATACCCATTTTACAAATTTCCAGAGAGATTTTACAAATAAAGTCGAAATTTATATTTGTAAATTTTCTCAACAGCTAGACCACATATCACATGGCAAATTATATTCTTTTATTTTTTTTGACATTTTTATCTTTTTAAAAAAAAACTGAAAAGGCGGTCCACAGGGGGGGGTGTTTTCTTGTAAGCCTCCCTTTCTCCAAGAATCTGTGTCGGAAACCCTGAGCTAGTTGGTTAAGCTAAACAACAACTTGGAGAGTTGGAAGATAAAAGCTTGTCTGACTTAGTTCATGTTAAGGGATATCTTTTGTGCGTGTGTGTGTGTTGAAGAAAGATGATATCTCCATTGATTGGTCCTCGTGATCAGTTGTTGGATCTATTGCCTTGTCAAGACTTTGACTTGAGTATGGGCTATCGTCAAGTCAAATCAGAACCAACGATTTTCGTAATGTTGTCTTACTCGTGGTTGATCCCTCGAGCATACACCATTACATCTTTTGGTCTGACCATTGCTATCACCGTGTTCACATGATGGTGGAAGTCCGGTAATATGGAAAATTCTGATGAGTTGTTGTTGAGCCCATCAGCAGCATTTTTGTCTCCCCCATGATTCATGCTGAACATCAACCTAGTGTTGAAAACCTT
>NW_021265238.1:0-962 GCF_002162155.2 Triticum dicoccoides
CCATCTGTACTATTTTCATGCATGATCAAACAAGTTAAATTGATGTTTTAAGCAGAACAAGGAAAAGCACTTTAAAAGGCCATATTTGAATTTGAAATTTGAATCCTTGATTCAAATTTGTTCAAACCCTTCTGGTTTTAGTTGCATTAGCCCAATACACTCATTTTGCCATGTCTCATGCATGCATCATATTGTTGCATACTGTTTGGTAATGTTTGTGTATCGGTGCTCTCTGCGGCAGGTTCTGCCCCCGAGGAGTACCGTGATAACCCCGACGAAGAGCAATACCAGTGCACCGACCCGTCAGGCAAGCAACCAACCATTTGATCATATCGATACAATCCCATGTTCTCGCTCCTGCTCTCTTTTACTGCATTAAGACAACGCGTTTCAAACTGCTTTGTGCTACGGTAGTTGAACCCATTTCCTCTGCATGACCTGTCATTGCCACAGTAACTAAATGAAACCCACTAGCATGTGTAGGAGTTGTCTGAGCCATATGTATGTGTTGTTCCTACCTTGCTATGCCTGCTATGCTTAGAGTCGTGTCAGGTCTGGTTCATCTGGGTGATGGGCTAGAGTGAAATGTTTATGTCGGTAGTGAGAGTGGTGTGGTGAACACGATTTGGTAAAGGTATCGATGAGAGGCCATGTAGGAGTACATGGTGGGTTGTTTCATTGAAGCCGACCTTAAGCACTGAGATCTGTATGTGTGATTTAAGAATCAGCTACTACCATGCATTGGGCCCGAAACCAATGGACCCTCTCGGCTTCTTATTCACCCTAGTTCTCCGTCCAGGAGTTGCAAGTAGTTTCTGGTGTTTGTAGCCTACTGGAGGCCGTGGACAGCGCTGACCGTAGGGGTGGGCTGTGATGCGGTAGGTACGTGGCACGGTGTACCGAATACCCGTTAGGTATCTCGGGAACCCTGTTCACATTGTTCGGGGCCGTATGGGAAACCT